>NC_079197.1:181813163-181903163 GCF_029499605.1 Hyla sarda
TTTCCTGTATATAATGATATGGACCATCCTGGTATAACCTGGTATATACTGTATATAATATATATATATATATATATATATATATATATATATATATATATATATACAGCTGGTATAAGTTATATATCTCCTGTATATAGTGATATGGACTGTGCTGGTATAACCTGGTATATACTGTATATAATATATATGTACAGCTGGTATAAGTTATATATCTCCTGTATATAGTGATATGGACCATGCTGGTATAATCTGGTATATACTGTATATAATATATATGTACAGCTGGTATAAGTCATATATCTCCTGTATATAGTGATATGGACCATGCTGGTAAACCTGGTATATACTGTATATAATATATATGTACAGCTGGTATAAGTTATATATCTCCTGTATATAGTGATATGGACTGTGCTGGTATAACCTGGTATATACTGTATATAATATATATGTACAGCTGGTATAAGTTATATATCTCGTGTATATAGTGATATGGACTGTGCTGGTATATCCTGGGTGTATACTACATAGTTATATGTGCTCTACATGTTGTTACTCTCTGCTATGTTTCTACGTATATGATATCTCTTGGACTCTTTGCTTCCATCCATCATCTCTGGCCTTGTGGTTTGGCAGCCGAGAGGTGTCGATGTGTTGTATCACATTCTGTGCAGTCTGATGGCTGTAATGTGGTTGTTTGTTTAGCGCAGGCTCGCAGCCAAAGATTATTGATGCCTTTCTGAATCCCAAACAGAGCCGCAGTTTTCTGATCCATTCACAGTTATAGCCGGAGCACATGGAGAAGTTTAATTCTGGGAGATTCGCGGTGATGTTCTCGGTTAACATGAAGCTGTCACCATAAATTATTTCTTGACTTAATCCACCTAAACATATATTCGGCGCTGGACGTTGTTTACAAATATTTTCTCTTACTTGAATTTATCTTCTCACTTTCATGTCTCGTCCTCCACGAGCGTCAGGACAACCTCAACCAAAGGAAAACTTTGACTCACTATTTCACTGTTTACTCTACAGGTGACGTTGTTAAACCGTATAAAGTTATTTGAAAAACATTCAACTCATGCCTTCGCCTCCAGAGCTGCATTTAGAGTTCTGCTGACATCCTATTACCGATGCAAAGTAGATTGTAGGACTTCAGATAGACATCTACAGCCCCAATGAGCCACAACATCAGGGAAGTGGTATCCAATCTAGGGCAAAGGAAAAGTTGAGTAGTAGTGATGAACCCGTTCAGCAGGAGTATCGGGATCGCAAGGTCACTTCTCACAGTCATGGCTCATTATATGGAGGTCCTGACGTGACTGAACAGCCCGTTCTACCTCATCCCAGAGATGTTGATATGGTTATTACGTCTAGATTATGAAGACTGCAGACTGTCATGTTCTTGGAGCCATATAGAACAATAAGTCCCAGCACTCACCAAGTTGCAAGCCAATTTGCATCTATTGTACACAGGGAAACAGGACGTGTTTCGGCAAAGCCTTCCTCTGCTGTCTAGACAGCAGAGGAAGGCTTTCCCGAAACGCGTCCTGTTTCCCTGTGTACAATAAATGCAAATTGGCTTGCAACTTGGTGAGTGCTGGGACTTTTTGTTCTATATGCTTGTATTTTCCACGTGCACCACGTACCACAGAAGTGCCGACTCTTTCCTATACTACATGTTCTTGGAGCCAATCCATGCCTTTCTATTGTCTGAGGAAAGGTAGCTGCAGTCCACCAACCTGCTTAAAGGGGTACTCCGCTGCTCAGCGTTTGGAACAGCGCCGGGAGCTCGTGATGTCACTCCCCACCCCCTCCATGCAAGTCTATGGGAGGGGGCGTGACGGCTGTCACGCCCCCTCCCATAGACTTGCATCGAGGGGGCGAGGTGTGACATCATGAGGGGGCAGCGCTATGACATCACAAGCTGCTGGCTACAGCGTTTGGAACAGATTGTTCTAAACGCTGAGCAGTGGAGTACCCCTTTAAAGGGGTACCACGCTGCTAAACATCTTCATCATGTACAAAGGATATGGGATAAGATGTCTGATCATTAGGGGCCCGCTGCTGGGGCCCCCTGCAATCTCTCGCAGCACCCAGCATTCTAAATAAACACCGGGTTCCTGTGGCAGTGGTCGTGATGTCACGGCCACGCCCTCTCATGCCGTGACGCCAGGCCCCCTCCATTCATGTCTCCGGCTCCGCTGGAGCACCGAAGTACCCCTGGTGACACTAGACTTTAAAATATAAACACACCTAGCCCCCCTGACATTTTTCACTCAGCCGTCTTCGGAGGTCTGGGCTAATGGCTGACCCACAAAATAAAGATAACATTATTTGTACCGCAAAGTGAATGGCATGATTTTTTTATTTTATTTTTTAAAACTAACAAACAAAAAACAAAAAAAAAAATTACAAAAACTTTTCATAATATTTTGGTTTTCACAAAAACTGCTACATGGATCAACAAAAAATTACCGCTAATATAGTACAATATGTCGGAGAGACACATGCCAGATCTGAAAACTGAAGGTAAAAACAGGTGATGTCCTTAAAGGGGTACTCCAGCGCTCCAGCGATCTGAGCATTTTGTTCAGAATGCTCAAAGCTGGCGGCCATGATTGTGATGTCACGGCCATGCCCCCTCGTGAGGTCACACCACGCCCCCTCCATTCATGTCTATGAGAAGGTCTGACAAGACCATTGCTGTAGGAACTCGGCATTTGTTTAGAATGCTGGGTGCTGTGGGAGACCGTGGGAGTCCCAGTGGTGGGACCCCCATGATCAGACATTTTATCCCCTAGCCTTTGGATAGGGAATAAGATGTCTAGCAGTGGAGTAGCCCTTTAAGGGGTTAACAATGTATATTACACACACACACACACACACATATATATTGTTATTATCTTCATTATATAAAAGCTTTTGCAAATGACAGGTACAATTTAAGAAAAAATAACAAAAAAAAAAAAAACACCAAGAAATGACGCCATTAAAAGGAATTTTCACAAAGAGCCCTTTCAGGCATGAGCCAAGTTCATCCCCAGCCTCCTACCATCATCAATCTAGAAATCAAAGCAGAATAAAGATGGGGGAGTGAAGGGTTAATAATCCTCCTATTGTTCCCAGGTAAGAAATGTTTTACTTGCAGGTTTTAGACTTAGAATCCCATCGGTGCGCGCTGAATGAAGAGTGCAATGCGCTCATGCTAGTTTATCACTTCATGTGAGAAGCCGCTCAGCAGGTAAGAGAAATCGCACATGTGCCTAGAAAAAGGAGATTGGCATAAAATACTTCCTGCTGCTCGATGTGGGGCATCTCATTACCAGGACCAGCAGCGCCAGGATTAGAAATGGCTGAGAGCACCACCAACCAGGGAAGTAACGTCTCATATCAAACCTGACGTTCTTATGTCTCTCACTGCATATTTGTGCTCATCAGGTATATTTAAGGGGTTAAATTGTACATGTCCTTTGCAAAAACTTTATATATAATGTAGATAATACTAATATATGTATAGTTGTAATTAGTGATGAGCGGCAGGGACCATATTCGAATTTGCGATATTTCGCAAATATATTCACGATTATTCATCCTATGTTCGTGAAATTTGCATATTCGTTAAGTTCGTTCACTTTTTTTTCCATGCAAAAATTTGCATGGAAAATTTGCATAAAAATTTGCACGTGAAAAAAAAATTATAATAAAATATTTGTCATTTCAAATATATAGCACTACATTCTAAATATTTGTGAAGTGATGATATTCCTGCTTGTCCTCAGTGTACAGAGCCCTGCTTGTCCTCAGTGTACAGAGCCCTGCTTGTCCTCAGTGTACAGAGCCCCGCTTGTCCTCAGTGTGCAGAGCCCCACTTGTCCTCAGTGTACAGAGCCCTCCTTGTCCTCAGTGTACAGAGTCCTGCTTGTCCTCAGTGTACACAGCCCTGCTTGTCCTCAGTGTACAGAGCCCTGCTTGTCTTCAGTGTACAGAGCCCTGCTTGTCCTCAGTGTACAGAGCCCGCTTGTCCTCAGTGTACAGAGCCCCGCTTGTCCTCAGTGTACAGAGCCCCACTTGTCCTCAGTGTACAGAGCCCTGCTTGTCCTCAGTGTACAGAGCCCTGCTTGTCCTTAGTGTACAGAGCCTTGCTTGTCCTCAGTGTGCAGAGCCCCGCTTGTCCTCAGTGTACAGAGCCCTGCTTGTCCTCAGTGTACAGAGCCCTGCTTGTCCTTAGTGTACAGAGCCTTGCTTGTCCTCAGTGTGCAGAGCCCTGCTTGTCCTCAGTGCGCAAAGCCCTGCTTGTCCTCAGTGTAGAGAGCCCTGCTTGTCGTCAGTGTCGTACCTGGGATTTGTAGTACTACCTGAGCGTTGTGAGGTGAAGTCTTAGTGAGAGTAATCTCTTGGTCTTTGATTCATAATGCCTTTGTAAATCCAATACTGAGCGTGTAAGAAGGAGACATCCCCATCTACAGCACTCATAATCCTGTTGATCTAATTTTCGGTGTATGCAAACCTATGAGGATCCGGTGAAATAGCAGCAGTTGTTGTAGTGGTGAAATCCATCCTGTCGGGGAGCTGGCAAGCTCCAAGGAGGTAACATCGGGTGCAAGCTCTAAGGCCAACAGCGTATAGAAGTAGATGAGAGCAGCACACCTGCCAATGTCCACAATGCAGCGGGTGCAAGTGGGCCCAATCGCAGCCCTGGCCAGTAGTTAGTAGAATAAATGTTGTATCCCACAGCACTCCCGTTCAATGAAAAATGTGAAGATTTATTGCTTCATAAGAGGTGATGCAACGTCTCGATTGTCTGCACAGTCTTTATCAAGCATACAAGAGTGACACACAGTACTTCTATTTATGTGAAACACACACATGATGCAAGTTACAAGCAATTAGTGAAAACAAATGAAATAAAGTAAAATACAATAACAAAGCATGTATAAGGTGTAAATAATATATATATATATATATATATATATATATATATGCCAGGTAGCCTAGCCTTACTTCTTACACAATGTATGGGAAAGGCTAGGATGAATCCTTTCGTCATCCTTTCTTCATTATTCCTGCCGGTGTTGGGTTGCACAAAGTCCCGTTGTCGGGATGATGTGTGGCCAATCACTCGTCAGCAGAGGATGTCCCTCTAGATATTCACAGCAGACAGATGAATGAAGAACAGGAAATAGGAGGGAAAGACCTTAATTGAATAATAAAACCACAGCCACTTAAGGTCAAACCACTTGACCTACATTCCTGTGATATTCTATTACCTATTTTTCCTTAATTGGATGTGGTCTCATTATTCAATTAACCTTAATTTGCTCTAATTAGAGCAACTACAGTATATTTCAAAACTTTATTTCTTCCATTCCTACGGCCCCAGGACGGCCAAAGACTTACTGCCTGTCCGGCTGCAACCACTGCACTGGAATTCAGGAATTACAACTCCCATCATCCCCTACAAAACAAATAAAATATTTTTCACATACAGAGCAGAGACAATGAAATAGCAAGAAGAGTTTTTTCAGTAATTAGTCAATTAAAACCAGCCCATACTGTATAATAATGACATTGTCTTTCCCAATTACATTAAATACATAAATACAATATTGTCCCGGCCATCTGCCTCCGCAAATAACAATTTGAAGTATCTTTAATTTCTGATAGGAGACCTCAGTAAATTTATGGATTTTGGTAAATAAAGGAAACTGTCATCCACGGCCGGGACCTGCGGCTAATACCCATGATGCCTGGCATAAACCCTCAGATGCGGCAATCAGAGTTGACCGCTATGTCTGAAATGAAACCGAAAGCATCCTGGCAGCTCAGTAGGGCTGTTCGCGGTAAAATCGTGGCGTGCCGAACAGCTTTCAGGACACCAGGAGGATCCCTACCTGCCTCCTGCGTGTCCGATCGCCAAATGACTGCTCCGTGCCTGAGATCCAGGCAGGAGCAGTCGAGCGGCGATAACACTGATCAATGCCATGTTAATGCATGGCAGTGATCAGTGTAGGAAATCAGTGTGTGCAATGTTATAGCCCCCTATGAAAATAAAGTGTTAATAAATGTAATTTAACCCCTTCCCTAATAAGTCAGAATCACCCCCTTTTCCCATAAAAAAAACTATGTAAATAAAAATAAATATAAACATATGTGGTATTGCCGCGTGCGTAAATGTCCAAACTGTAAAAATATATTGTTAATTTAACCGCACAGTCAATGGCGTAAAAATTACACCATTAAGAAAAATTCCAAAGTCCAAAATACCGTATTTTTGGTAACTTTTAATGCCATTAAAAAATGTATAAAAAGCAATCAAAAAGTCAGAGCAAAACAAAAATGATACCGATAAAAACATAAGATTATGGCGCAAAAGAGGAGTCCCCATATATCCCCATATATGGAAAAATAAAAAGTTATAGAGGTCAGAAGATGACATTTTTAAATGTATACATTTTCCTGCATGTAGTTATGATTTTTTCCAGAAGTACGACAAAATCAAACCTATATGAGTAGGGGATCATTTTAATCGTATGGACCTACAGAATAAAGATAAGGTGTCATTTTTACCGAAAATGTACTGCGTAGAGACAGAAGCCCCCAAAAGTCACAAAATGGCATTTTTTCTTAAATTTTGTTGCACAATGATTTTTTTTTCCATTTTGCCATGGATCCCAGTAGTAAGGTGCGGCATGTCAATGGCCGTACTAATGTACAGAGTCAAGGGCGTGGAAAATTAGCTTTTGCCTAGGGTGGCAAAAATCCTTGCACCAGCACTGGGCAGCACCAGACCCATCAGTGAACATCATGTTACCCAAGTATGAGGCCATTACCCACATCCCTGGTAACCACAGAGTCATAGATTAAGCTATGGAAATTATTGGACAATTTGTTGTTTACCGGAGAAAACCTACGTCACTTGTCACCAGACGTATCCCGTTCTTTGTGTACGGCATCTCTCTTTCTTCTCATCCTGCATTCAATGGCAGCACGAGATGTTTTGTTACAAAGAGGTGGACAGGTAGATTGCTCAGTTCAGACTAATCCATTCTTCTGTACTCAAAGCTCTGATTATAAAGAATAGACAAAAGACATAGATTACGCTTTAATGTTTCCAGTGCGGGGAATGAGGGACGCAAACAATTTACTGCACTGATAGTAAGCAATGCTTTTACCATCATCGGGAGCAGAAAGGCTCGCTGGGCCCCGCTGTCAAGATATTTCAAAGAAGCTAGAAATACAAAGAAATATTGAACGTACTTTATGCATTCTGTTAAAATATCTATGTCTGATAAAATATTCCAAAAACAACCATTATATTAGATTAGCTTTATGTTATGATTGCAGCCACTGGAATGGATGAATTAATAAAGACTGGGAAATGGAAACATTTCCGCGGTGTGAAACATATGGTGTCATATTTGTCACAACTACACTTGAGGGAACCAAACCAAACCCGGACTCAGTGCAAACTTTGAAAAAAAAAAAATCAGGGGGAATCGGTAGGCCCAAAAATTACACTCCGGGACTGGGCAGTAGCAGGATGGTATTTTTAGGCTGGAAATAAAAAATATGGTGCAACACTTTTTTGTTATTATTTATTTACAGGGAAAAAATGTGTGCCCCCCATCGATTTTCCATGACCAGTCAGGTAAAAAAAAACAAAAAAAACAGCAGCAGCCTAGCATTACCATGGTGACAAGGGCCATTTATTTTGGACATTGCCAGCCTCATAATACCAGCCTGCTACCGCTCAGTCCCAAAGTTTCATTTTTTTCAAACTCTAGGCCTGATGGTACCTGGCTCATTATAATACCCCTGTGCCAGTGTAAGGGGATGCTGGGAGGGGCACAGGTGAGCAGGAAGGCATGTTTGTACAAAATGGATTCCCATAAGGAAACCTGGGAATGGTAAAATGTTTAGACAGAACAAAACAATCGTCCATCAAAAACGCAGAGTAACATCTTGTATGAGCTGAAAAATCAGAAAGCAAATAACATCATTGTGGCCAACATGGATATATCACTGCTATCACGTCAGGTGACAACAATGTGATAAAAGAAATCAAAGAAGGGAACTATTTCCATGCCAGAAAACTATAACCAGAACTAGAACTAAAACTAAGATGTCTCAAAGCCCCAAATTACAGCAATAAAGAGTCTGCCGGCTGTGTCCCCAGAGCACCCCCTTACCTATGATCTATGATAGATTAAGTTATCTGAAAAGGTCCCAAATTACCCCAGAGACCCTCATAACAGTATGAAGTGGTATAATGTAAAGAAAGCATTGAAGATCAATTTTACAGGGGAAAAAAACTTTTTGGAGAAAAATTATAATCCAAGGCTGATCATTAGCCCTTTAATTAATAGGGTTTTCTCATTTGGCTGTTTGCCTCTTTCTCTGCGTCTGCTGTCTGCTCACACTCCCTGGTGGATGGGGCTTGGGTCGGAGGCAGGTCATCTGCTTCTGTGCTTCTGTGTCTGACAGCTTCCAAGGTAAATCACTATACCTGCAATGGACAGACATCATGAATATGCCGAGATAGGCTCGTGAGAGTAACGTCACCACTGTTTCCAAAGCAGAGCTGGTGGACGGGAACCATGACTGCCAGCTGTCAACAAGAGGGGAGAAGAGATATCTTCAGAACCAGGCCAGTTTGCTAAATGTAGCCAATTGCAACCCTATTTATGCTGCCATGCTCTACACGGAGACTTAATTAAAGTGATGGGAATAAGTTAAAAAAAAAAAAAAAAACTTTCTTCAGTTCTTGATTGAAAATCGCTCTCATGGCAAGGAAACAAGGCAGATGCCAATGGCTGCTGGCATCTGTCTTGTTCCCTTGCCATGAGAGCGGTTTTAATATGCAGAAATAAAAGCTACATTTTAAAGGGGTACTTGTAGCGGGTGGCGCGGTTGTGACATCATGGCCACACCCCCTTGTGAAGTCACTCCACACGCTGTCAATGCAAGTCTATGGTGGACTGTCATTGAGGGTCGTGACATCACAAGGGGGAGTAGCAGTGATGTCACGACCCCGCCAGCAGCACCTATGTGAACGCCAGTTGCTTCACAGGGGTCCCAGTGGCGGGGCCCCCGCAATCAGACATCTTATTTCCTATCCTTTGGTTAGTGAGTGCTCACTTTTATTCTATATGGTACTCCTTATTAGGAATATAGTGTCACTTCAGGTGTAGGAAAATCATTCAGATATCAGCACAACTCATAAACTCATATATATACGTCTCATGATGATGAAGATGATGACGAGGACAAAAAAAAATCTGAGGTCTCCGTCCTCTCAGTCTACAGCCTCAGTAACCACATTCACATCATTCCCCGCCATCTCCTCCATCCCTGCGTAAAGCCGCTCTGTGCATTTGTCATAGAGGTAAGATATATCTACATATTACAGCAGCCACTTTTATTGGACCATAAAATAGTTTTTATTCATTTTTATCCTCTTCCCATGGAGAATAATTAGCTCTGGAATCTGAAACATAATTATATGATATCTATATTTCCTGCGTCCACAGAATATTATTGTAAAAAAAGAAAGAAAAAGTCGGAGCTGCCGTCTTATGTGAAGCCCGGAGGAATCTTCTTCCCTCCATCCTGCCAGGACTGACATTTAAAGGGCTACTCTGCCAGAAAACAGCTTATCCCCTATCTAAAGGATAAGATGTCTGATCACGGGGGTCCTACCATTGGGGACCCCCACAATCTCCGGGCTGGCAGCAGCAGAGTCCGGAACACTGAAGCTTCGTTGTTGGTGACATCACACCACGCCCCCTTCATTCATGTCGATGGGAGGGGGCGTCATGCCTTGTAGAGCCGCTAATTAGGGCGACTATGCAAGTATTTGGAAAAATACATTCTGGGATAAGCTCACTCTTCCCTGCCCTACACAACCCTACATGACACTGTCCCTTTAATTGATTTTTTTTATTCATTTTTTTAAAGCTTTGCAGAATTTTGCAATCTTAGCACATATACACATAATGACTAATGCAGATGGATATGTTCTCAGATTTTCAAGTTTTTAGTCTAAAATGATGGAGAATTCTGATGCGGATCTTCACAGGTTGGCTTACTGTGGTACAGGTCCTTTACTCTCAAAGCGATGACTCTGCGGCATACTTCCCACAAGAACATATCCAGTAAAATCTGTCTGATATAGTAGTCAAGAAGCAGTAGCTCTGACCATAGGTCAACAAAGAGATGAGTGTATTCCAGAGAGGCCCTTGTTAAGCTTTCTTCTCTCTATTGTAGACTGTTATCCTTTCACTGTGAACAAGCCTAGGCTTAGATATACCTAGCAATAGTAGAGTTAACAGATAATGTGCTGGCAAAACCCAGGCCTAAACTACTTGTGACTTAAGACATGTGGCTCAGGCAATTGCCAGACTTCAACTGGTTCTATCAGGTTTAGGTCCACCCCTTCGTCTGGGATAGAGAGATTGGACTGTGGGCTTTTCATACCCACATTTTTGGGATGATCATGTGACCAGAGCATCATTCGTCTGTGTATAATAATGCAAAAATATGAATGCTTTACACTTTCCATTAATGTATATACCTGTTTATCTATATACCCCTCAATCACCAGACACTGAATACTGTATACACCACTGAATTACGAGACAATGGATACTGTATACACCAGTGGATCACCAAATACTTAATAATCTATACATCACTGAATCACCAGATAATACTATATATACCCCTGAATCACCAGACACTGAATTCTGTATACACCACTGGATCGCCAGATACTGAATACTGTATACACCACTGGATCACCAGATACTGAATACTGTATACACCAGTGGATCACCAAATAATTAATACTGTATACATCACTGAATCACCAGATACTTAATGCTATGTACATTATTGGATCACCATACACTGAATACTGTATACACCACTGGATCACCATACACTGAATACTGTATACACCACTGGATCACCATACACTGAATACTGTATACACCACTGGATCACCATACACTGAATACTGTATACACCACTGGATCACCAGATACTTAATACTGTATACACCACTGGATCACCAGACACTGAATACTGTATACACCACTGGATCACCAGATACTTAATACTGTATACACCACTGGATCACCAGATACTTAATACTATATACACCACTGGATCACCAGATACTTAATACTATATACACCACTGAATCACCAGACACTTAATGCTATGTACATTATTGGATCACCATACACTGAATACTGTATACACCACTGGATCACCATACACTGAATACTGTATACACCACTGGATCACCAGATACTTAATACTGTATACATCACTGAATCACCAGACACTGAATACTATATACACCACTGGATCACCAGATACTTAATACTAAATATATACCACTGGATCACCAGATACTTAATACTATATACACCACTGAATCACCAGACACTGAATACTGTATACACCACTGGATCACCAGATACTTAATACTATATACACCACTGGATCACCAGATACTTAAAGGGGTACTCCGCCCCTAGACATCTTATCCCCTATCCAAAGGATAGGGGATAAGATGTCAGATCTCCGGGGTCCCGCAGCTGGGGACCCCGGGGATCGCCGCTGCAGCACCCCGCTATTATTGCTGCACTGAGCGAGATCGCTCTGCACATAATGACGGGCAATAGAGGGGCCAGAGCATCGTTACATCACGGCTCCGCCCCTCGTGACATCACGGCCCCCGTCAATACAAGTCTATGGGAGGGGGCGTGGCGGTCGTCACGCCCCCTGCCATAGACTTGCATTAAGGGGACGGACCATGATGTCATAAGGGGCGGAGCCATGTCATCACGCTGCTCCGTTCCCTTTATCGCCCGTCATTACGCACAGAGCGAACTCGCTCTGTGCATTAATGATAGCGGGGTGCCGCAGCGGCGATCCCCGGAGTCCCCAGCAGCGGGACCGCGACGATCTGACATCTTATCCCCTATCCTTTGGATAGGGGATAAGATGCCAGGGGCGGAGTACCCCTTTAATACTATATACATCACATCATTGGATCACCATACACTGAATACTGTATACACCGCTGAATCACCAGACACTGAATACTGTATACACCGCTGAATCACCAGACACTGAATACTGTATACACCACTGAATCACCAGACACTGAATACTGTATACACCGCTGAATCACCAGATACTTAATACTGTATACACCACTGAATCACCAGACACTGAATACTGTATACACCACTGAATCACCAGACACTGAATACTGTATACACCACTGAATCACCAGACACTGAATACTGTATACACCACTGAATCACCAGACACTGAATACTGTATACACCACTGAATCACCAGACACTGAATACTGTATACACCATTGGATCACCATACACTGAATACTGTATATATCATTGGATCACCATACACTGAATACTGTATACACCGCTGAATCACCAGACACTGAATACTGTATACACCACTGGATCCCCAGACACTGAATACTGTATACACCACTGGATCCCCATACACTGAATACTGTATACACCACTGAATCACCAGACACTTAATACTGTATACATCATTGGATCACCATACACTGAATACTGTATACACCACTGGATCACCAGACACTGAATACTGTATACACCATTGGATCACCAGATACTTAATACTGTATACATCATTGGATCACCATACACTGAATACTGTATAGACCACTGGATCACCAGACACTGAATACTGTATAGACCACTGCATTATGAGACATAGAATACTGTATACACCACTGAATCACCAGACAATGAATACTGTATACACCAGTGGATCACCAAATGCTTAATACTACTATATACACCACTGGATCACCAGACAATGGATACTGTATATACCACTGGATCACCAGATCCTGCACGGTGCTCTGGCTCTCCTCGTACACGCAGCGGGAGTCGGCACACACCCTACATTCATCTCTATGGGAGAACCGCAGAGTTGTACTCGTGTATCTCTGACTCTCCTATAGAGATACATGGTGTTGGGAAGGAGATTGTGGGGGGTCCAAGCAGTCTGACACCTTCCCCCCTGCGATCATAAGCCCAGACTTATCCCCTATGTTTTGGATAAGGGATACATTTTCATAAGATGAACTACTCCTTTAACCCCTTAAGGACGCAGGACATAAATGTACGTCCTGGTGCGGTGGTACTGAACGCACCAGGACGTACATTTACGTCCTGTGCATAACCGCGGGCATCGGAGCGATGCTCGTGTCATGCGCGGCTGATCCCGGCTGCTGATCGCAGCCAGGGATCCGCCGTCAATGGCCGACGCCCGCGATCTCGCGGGCGTCCGCCATTAACCCCTCAGGTGCCTGGATCAATACAGATCCCGGCATCTGCGGCAGTGCGCGATTTAAATGAACGATCGGATCGCCCGCAGCGCTTGTGCGGATATCCAATCATTCAGAACGCCGCACGGAGGTCCCCTCACCTTCCTGCTTCCGGCTCCCGGCGTCTTCTGCTCTGGTCTGTGATCGAGCAGACCAGAGCAGAAGATCGCCGATAACACTGATCTGTTCTATGTCCTATACATAGAACAGATCAGTATTAGCAATCATGGTATTGCTATGAATAGTCCCCTATGGGGACTATTCAAGTGTAAAAAAAAATGTAAAAAAATGTAAAAGTAAAAAAAAAAGTGAAAAATCCCCTCCCCCAATAAAAAAGTAAAACGTCCGTTTTTTCCTACTTTACCCCCAAAAAGCGTAAAAAGTAAATTTTATAGACATATTTGGTATTGCCGTGTGCGTAAATGTCCGAACTATTAAAATAAAATGTTAATGATCCTGTACGGTGAACGGCGTGAACGTAAAAAAAAAAAGTCCAAAATTGCTACTTTTTTAATACATTTTATAAAAAAAAAATTATAAAAAATTATTAAAAGTTTTTATATGCAAATGTGGTATCACAAAAAAGTACAGATCATGGCGCAAAAAATAAGCCCTCATACTGCCGCTTATACGGAAAAATTAAAAAGTTATAGGTCATCAAAATAAAGGGATTATAAACGTACTAATTTGGTTAAAAAGTTTGTGATTTTTTTTAAGCACAATAATAATATAAAAGTATGTAATAATGGGTATCATTTTAATCGTATTGACCATCAGAATAAAGAACACACATCATTTTTACCCTAAATTGTACGGCGTGAAAACAAAACCTTCCTAAATTAGCAAAATTGTGATTTTCTTTTTAATTTTCCCACAAAAATAGTGTTTTTTGGTTGCGCCATACATTTTATGATATAATGAGTTGTGTCATTAAAAAGGACAACTGGTCACGCAAAAAACAAGCCCTCATACTGGTCTGTGGATGAAAATATAAAAGAGTTATGATTTTTAGAAGGCGAGGAGGAAAAAATGAAAACTTAAAAATTAAATTTTCTGAGTCCTTCCTGAGGCCAAAATGGGCTGAGTCCTTAAGGGGTTAATACTGTATGAAGCAAAGAATAAGCAGACACTGGATTCGGTATATACCACTAGATCACTAGACACAGGATACTCTGTATACAATATTGTTAGTCTTATTCAGCATTCTCTCCAAAGAAATTATTGTGTAATAAAATGTAGTTATGTAAGATGATGGGGAGAGTAGTTGTTTTGTTAGACCACCACATGACAGGCTATAAGACATTGTTAACCTTTTGCCTACAATTTTATGACAAGTGTCGTCTATAGGCGATCAGCTAGTTAATAAGGATGTTGTATTATGTGATAGGCTGCGGTCCTGGCGGGGGGCCGACTCCTCTTATTGCGCTTCTGACCTTTACTTACTGTCAAGTTATAACAATTTACTTCACTTTTAGTCATTTGAGAACGTTGTAAACATTGGCCAACAATCTCCTCATTGCCCTCTAAATCATGACCTTTACAGATGACAGATGACAAGCAAAGTCTCCATCCTGAGGATCCTCCGAGATGTAATAGAAAAATGATATAAACAACTATCAATACTAAGACAATACAATCCATGTACAGAAGGGGAAGGTTAAGACAATCAAGTGTTTCCATAGGTAATACAAATAGATAAAGAATGTAGGAAATACAGATATAATCCATGAGAATCCATCATCTGAGAGTCTTCAATCTGCAACATTATTGCAACATCTAAGTAGCATTCCCAGCATGCTTGGAAAGTATTACAGAAGTTATATTCTTGTATATAGGAGGTAGTATTATAGTAGTTATATTCTTGTATATAGGAGCAGTATTAAAGTAGTTATATTCTTGTATATAGGAGGCAGTAATATAGTAGTTATATTCTTGTATATAGGAGACAGTATTATAGTAGTTATATTCTTGTATATAGGAGCAGTATTAGAGTAGTTATATTCTTGTATATAAGAGCAGTATTATAGTAGTTATATTCTTGTATATAGGAGCAGTATTATAGTAGTTATATTCTTGTATATAGGAACATTATTATAGTAGTTATATTCTTGTATATAAGAGCAGTATTATAGTAGTTATATTCTTGTATATAGGAGGTAGTATTATAGTAGTTATATTCTTGTATATAGGAGCAGTATTATAGTAGTTATATTCTTGTATATAGGAGCAGTATTATAGTAGTTATATTCTTGTATATAGGAGCAGTATTATAGTAGTTATATTCTTGTATATAGGAGGCAGTAATATAGTAGTTATATTCTTGTATATAGGAGCAGTATTATAGTAGTTATATTCTTGTATATAGGAGCAGTATTATAGTAGTTATATTCTTGTATATAGGAGCAGTATTATAGTAGTTATATTCTTGTATATAGGAGCAGTATTATAGTAGTTATATTCTTGTATATAGGAGGCAGTATTATAGTAGTTATATTCTTGTATATAGGAGCAGTATTATAGTAGTTATATTGTTGTATATAGGAGCAGTATTATAGTAGATATATTCTTGTATATAGGAGCAGTATTATAGTAGTTATATTCCTGTATATAGGAGCAGTATTATAGTAGTTATATTCCTGTTTATAGGAGCAGTATTATAGTAGTTATATTCTTGTATATAGGAACAGTATTATAGTAGTTATATTCTTGTATATAAGAGCAGTATTATAGTAGTTATATTCTTGTATATAGGAGCAGTATTATGGTAGTTATATTCTTGTATACAGGAGCAGTATTATAGTAGTTATATTCTTGTATATAGGAGAAGTATTATAGTAGTTATATTCTTGTATATAGAAGCAGTATTATAGTAGTTATATTCTTGTATATAGGAGCAGTATTATAGTAGTAATATTCTTGTATATGGGAGCAGTATTATAGTAGTTATATTCTTGTATATAGGAGAAGTATTATAGTAGTTATATTCTTGTATATAGAAGCAGTATTATAGTAGTTATATTCTTGTATATAGGAGCAGTATTATAGTAGTAATATTCTTGTATATAGGAGCAGTATTATAGTAGTTATATTCTTGTACATAGCAGTATTATAGTAGTTATATTCTTGTATATATAGGAGGCAGTATTATAGTAGTTATATTCTTGTACATAGCAGTATTATAGTAGTTATATTCTTGTATATATAGGAGGCAGTATTATAGTAGTTATATTCTTGTATATAGGATCAGTATTATAGTAGTTATATTCTTGAATATAGGAGCAGTATTATAGTAGTTATATTCTTGTATATAGGAGCAGTATTATAGTAGTTACATTCTTGTATATAGGAGCAGTATTATAGTAGTTATATTCTTGCATATATGAGTGATATTATAGTAGTTATATTCTTGTATATAGGAGGCAGTATTATAGTAGTTATATTCTTGTATATAGGGGCAGTATTATAGTAGTTATATTCTTGTATATAGGAGCAGTATTATAGTAGTTATATTCTTGTATATAGGAGCAGTATTATAGTAGTTATATTCTTGTATATAGGAGCAGTATTATTGTAGTTATATTCTTGTATATAGGAGTAGTGTTGAGCGGCATAGGCCATATTCGAATTCGCGAATATTCGCGAATATATGGACGAATATTCGTCCTATATTCGCGAATATTCGCATATTCGTTATATTCTCGTTTTATTTTCGCATATGCGAATATTCGCGTATGCGAAAATTAGCATATGTGAATATTAGCACATGCAAGATTAACATGCGTGAAACTTCGCATATGCGAAAAGTAGCATATGCGAATTTTCGCATATGCGAACTTTAGCATATGCGAATTTTAGCACGCCAGTCTCACACAGTAGTATTACAGCCTTCTTTACACCACACAAGCTGGAAGCAGAGAGGGGTGATCACTGTGATGTGTACTGTGAAGAAAAAAAAAAAAAAAAAAAACGAATATTCGTAATTACGAATATATAGCGCTATATTCGCGAAATTCGCGAATTCGCGAATATGCGATATTCGCGAATAATATTCGAATTGCGAATATTCGCGAGCAACACTATATAGGAGCAGTATTATAGTAGTTATATTCTTGTATATAGGAGCAGTATTATAGTAGTTATATTTTTGTATATAAGAGCAGTATTATAGTAGTTATATTCTTGTATATAGGAGCAGTATTATAGTAATTATATTCTTGTATATAGGAGCAGTATTATAGTAATTATATTCTTGTATATAGGAGCAGTATTATAGTAGTTATATTCTTGTATATAGGACGCAGTATTATAGAAGTTATATTCTTGTATATAGGAGCAGTATTATAGTTGTTATATTCTTGTATATAGGGGCAGTATTATAGAAGTTATATTCTTGTATATAGGAGCAGAATTATAGTAGTTAAATTCTTGTTTATAAGAGCAGGATTTTAGTAGTTATATTCTTGTATATAGGAGCAGTATTATAGTAGTTATATTCTTGTATATAGGAGCAGTATTATAGTACTTATATTCTTGTATACAGGAGCAGTATTATAGTAGGTATATTCTTGTATATAGGAGCATTATTATAGTAGTTATATTCTTGTATATAGGGGCAGTATTATAGTAGTTATATTCTTGTATATAGGAAGCAGTATTATAGTAGTTATATTCTTGTATATAGGAGGCAGTATTATAGTAGTTATATTCTTGTATATAGGAGCAGTATTATAGTAGTTATATTCTTGTATATAGGAGCAGTATTATAGTAGATATATTCTTGTATATAGGAGACAGTATTATAGTAGTTATAGTCTTGTATATAGGAGACAGTATTATAGTAGTTATATTCTTGTATATAGGAGCAGTATTATTGTAGTTATATTCTTGTATATAGGAGCAGTATTATGGTAGTTATATTCTTGTATATAAGAGCAGTATTATAGTAGTTATATTCTTGTATACAGGAGCAGTATTATAGTAATTATTTTCTTGTATATAGGAGCAGTATTATAGTAATTATATTCTTGTATATAGGAGCAGTATTATAGTAGTTATATTCTTGTATATAGGACGCAATATTATAGAAGTTATATTCTTGTATATAGGAGCAGTATTATAGTTGTTATATTCTTGTATATAGGGGCAGTATTATAGAAGTTATATTCTTGTATATAGGAGCAGAATTATAGTAGTTAAATTCTTGTATATAAGAGCAGGATTTTAGTAGTTATATTCTTGTATATAGGAGCAGTATTATAGTAGTTATATTCTTGTATATAGGGGCAGTATTATAGTAGTTATATTCTTGTATATAGGAAGCAGTATTATAGTAGTTATATTCTTGTATATAGGAGGCAGTATTTTAGTAGTTATATTCTTGTATATAGGAGCAGTATTATAGTAGTTATATTCTTGTATATAGGAGCATTATTATAGTAGTTATATTCTTGTATATAGGGGCAGTATTATAGTAGTTATATTCTTGTATATAGGAAGCAGTATTATAGTAGTTATATTCTTGTATATAGGAGGCAGTATTATAGTAGTTATATTCTTGTATATAGGAGCAGTATTATAGTAGTTATATTCTTGTATATAGGAGCAGTATTATAGTAGATATATTCTTGTATATAGGAGACAGTATTATAGTAGTTATAGTCTTGTATATAGGAGACAGTATTATAGTAGTTATATTCTTGTATATAGGAGCAGTATTATTGTAGTTATATTCTTGTATATAGGAGCAGTATTATAGTAGTTATATTCTTGTATATAGGAGCAGTATTATGGTAGTTATATTCTTGTATATAAGAGCAGTATTATAGTAGTTATATTCTTGTATATATGAGCAGTATTATAGTAATTATTTTCTTGTATATAGGAGCAGTATTATAGTAATTATATTCTTGTATATAGGAGCAGTATTATAGTAGTTATATTCTTGTATATAGGACGCAATATTATAGAAGTTATATTCTTGTATATATGAGCAGTATTATAGTTGTTATATTCTTGTATATAGGGGCAGTATTATAGAAGTTATATTCTTGTATAAAGGAGCAGAATTATAGTAGTTAAATTCTTGTATATAAGAGCAGGATTTTAGTAGTTATATTCTTGTATATAGGAGCAGTATTATAGTAGTTATATTCTTGTATATAGGGGCAGTATTATAGTAGTTATATTCTTGTATATAGGAAGCAGTATTATAGTAGTTATATTCTTGTATATAGGAGGCAGTATTTTAGTAGTTATATTCTTGTATATAGGAGCAGTATTATAGTAGTTATATTCTTGTATATAGGAGCAGTATTATAGTAGTTATATTCTTGTATATAGGAGCAGTATTATAGTAGATATATTCTTGTATATAGGAGACAGTATTATAGTAGTTATAGTCTTGTATATAGGAGACAGTATTATAGTAGTTATATTCTTGTATATAGGGGGCAGTATTATAGTAGATATATTCTTGTATGTAGGAGGCAGTATTATAGTAGTTATATTCTTGTATATAGGAGCAGTATTATAGTATTTATATTCTTGTATAAAGGAGGCAGTATTATAGCAGTTATATTCATGTATATAGGAGCAGTATTATAGTAGTTATATTCTTGTATATAGGAGCAGTATTATATTAGTTATATTCTTGTATATAGGAGCAGTATTATAGTAGTTATATTCTTGTATATAGGAGCAGTATTATAGTAGTTATATTCTTGTATATAGGAGGCAGTATTATAGTAGTTATATTCTTGTATATAGGAGGCAGTATTTTAGTAGTTATACGGGTTGTTAACTGAGGTCTGTCACGATGCCGGCTGGCAGGTAGTGGATCCTCTGTGCCAGAGAGGGATTGGCGTGGACCGTGCTAGTGGACCGGTTCTAAGCCACTACTGGTTTTCACCAGAGCCCGCCGCAAAGCGGGATGGTCTTGCTGCGGCGGTAGTGACCAGGTCGTATCCACTAGCAACGGCTCACCTCTCTGGCTGCTGAAGATAGGCGCGGTACAAGGGAGTAGGCAAAAGCAAGGTCGGACGTAGCAGAAGGTCGGGGCAGGCAGCAAGGATCGTAGTCAGGGGCAACGGCAGAAGGTCTGGAAACACAGGCAAGGAACACACAAGGAACGCTTTCACTGGCACTAAGGCAACAAGATCCGGCAAGGGAGTGCAGGGGAAGTGAGGTGATATAGGGAAGTGCACAGGTGAACACACTAATTGGGACCACTGCGCCAATCAGCGGCGCAGTGGCCCTTTAAATCGCAGAGACCCGGCGCGCGCGCGCCCTAGGGAGCGGGGCCGCGCGCGCCGGGACAGAACAGACGGAGAGCGAGTCAGGTAGGGGAGCCGGGGTGCGCATCGCGAGCGGGCGCTACCCGCATCGCGAATCGCATCCCGGCTGGCAGCGGAATCGCAGCGCCCCGGGTCAGAGGACATGACCGGAGCGCTGCCGCGGGGAGAGTGAAGCGAGCGCTCCGGGGAGGAGCGGGGACCCGGAGCGCTCGGCGTAACAGTACCCCCCCCCTTGGGTCTCCCCCTCTTCTTAGAGCCTGAGAACCTGAGGAGCAGACTTTTGTCTAGGATGTTGTCCTCAGGTTCCCAGGATCTCTCTTCAGGACCACAACCCTCCCAGTCCACTAAAAAAAAATTTTTCCCTCTGACCTTTTTGGCAGCTAAAATTTCTTTGACCGAGAAGATGTCCGAGGAGCCAGAAACAGGAGTGGGAGGAACAGATTTGGGAGAAAAACGGTTGAGGATGAGTGGTTTGAGAAGAGAGACGTGAAAGGCATTAGGGATACGAAGAGAGGGAGGAAGAAGAAGTTTATAAGAGACAGGATTAATTTGACACAAAATTTTGAAAGGACCAAGATAGCGTGGTCCCAACTTGTAGCTAGGGACACGGAAGCGGACATATTTAGCGGAGAGCCATACCTTGTCTCCAGGGGAAAAAACGGGGGGAGCTCTTCTTTTCTTATCCGCGAACTTCTTCATGCGTGATGAAGCCTGTAAGAGAGAATTTTGGGTCTCTCTCCATATGATGGAAAGGTCACGAGAAATTTCATCCACAGCGGGCAGACCAGAGGGCAAGGGAGTAGGGAGGGGGGGAAGAGGGTGACGGCCGTACACCACGAAAAATGGGGATTTGGAGGAAGACTCAGAGACCCTGAAGTTATACGAGAATTCGGCCCATGGGAGGAGATCTGCCCAGTCATCCTGGCGGGAGGAAACAAAATGTCGCAAATAATCACCCAAGATCTGGTTAATCCTTTCTACTTGTCCATTGGACTGGGGATGATATGCAGAAGAAAAATTTAATTTAATCTTGAGTTGTTTACAGAGAGCCCTCCAGAATTTAGACACGAATTGGACGCCTCTATCCGAGACAATCTGCGTAGGCAACCCGTGAAGACGAAAAATGTGTACAAAAAATTGTTTAGCCAACTGAGGCGCAGAAGGAAGACCAGGAAGAGGGATGAAATGTGCCATTTTGGAGAATCGATCAACGACCACCCAAATAACAGTGTTGCCACGGGAAGGGGGTAAATCAGTAATAAAATCCATACCAATCAGAGACCAAGGCTGTTCGGGGACAGGCAGAGGATGAAGAAAACCAGCGGGCTTCTGGCGAGGAGTCTTATCCCGGGCACAGATAGTGCAGGCTCGCACAAAGTCCACAACATCCGTCTCCAGAGTCGGCCACCAATAGAAGCGGGAGATGAGTTGCACAGATTTCTTGATACCCGCATGACCTGCGAGATGGGAGGAGTGACCCCATTTGAGGATTCCGAGGCGTTGGCGAGGGGAAACAAAGGTCTTTCCTGGAGGAGTCTGCCTGATGGAGGCAGGAGAAGTGGAGATCAGGCAGTCAGGTGGAATGATGTGTTGCGGAGAGAGTTCAACTTCTGAGGCATCCGAGGAACGAGAGAGAGCATCGGCCCTAATGTTCTTATCGGCAGGACGAAAGTGAATCTCAAAATTAAATCGGGCAAAGAACAGAGACCACCGGGCCTGGCGAGGATTCAGCCGTTGGGCAGACTGGAGGTAGGAGAGGTTCTTGTGGTCGGTGTAGATAATAACAGGAGAACTTGATCCCTCCAGCAGATGCCTCCATTCCTCAAGTGCTAATTTAATGGCTAGAAGCTCTCGATCCCCGATGGAGTAGTTCCTCTCCGCTGGAGAGAAGGTCCTAGAGAAAAAACCACAAGTGACAGCATGCCCGGAAGAATTTTTTTGTAGAAGAACAGCTCCAGCTCCCACTGAGGAGGCATCAACCTCCAATAGGAAGGGTTTGGAAGGGTCAGGTCTGGAGAGGACGGGAGCCGAAGAAAAGGCAGACTTGAGTCGTTTAAAGGCGTCTTCTGCTTGAGGAGGCCAGGACTTGGGATCAGCATTTTTTTTGGTTAAAGCCACGATAGGAGCCACAATGGTAGAAAAATGTGGAATAAATTGCCTGTAATAATTGGCGAACCCCAAAAAGCGTTGGATAGCACGGAGTCCGGAGGGGCGTGGCCAATCTAAGACGGCAGAGAGTTTGTCTGGATCCATCTGTAGTCCCTGGCCAGAGACCAAATATCCTAGAAAAGGAAGAGATTGGCATTCAAACAGACATTTCTCAATTTTGGCATAGAGTTGGTTGTCACGAAGTCTCTGAAGAACCATACGGACATGCTGGCGGTGTTCTTCTAGATTGGCAGAAAAAATTAGGATATCGTCCAGATATACAACAACACAGGAGTATAACAGATCACGAAAAATTTCATTGACAAAGTCTTGGAAGACGGCAGGGGCGTTGCACAGTCCAAAGGGCATGACCAGATACTCAAAGTGTCCATCTCTGGTGTTAAATGCCGTTTTCCACTCGTCCCCCTCTCTGATGCGGATGAGGTTATAGGCGCCTCTTAAGTCCAATTTAGTGAAGATGTGGGCACCTTGGAGGCGATCAAAGAGTTCAGAGATGAGGGGTAAGGGGTAGCGGTTCTTAACCGTGATTTTATTAAGACCGCGGTAGTCAATGCAAGGACGTAGGGAGCCATCTTTTTTGGACACAAAGAAAAATCCGGCTCCGGCAGGAGAGGAGGATTTACGGATAAAGCCCTTTTTTAGATTCTCCTGGACGTATTCGGACATGGCAAGAGTCTCTGGGGCAGAGAGAGGATAAATTCTGCCCCGGGGTGGAGTAGTGCCCGGGAGGAGGTCGATAGGGCAATCATAAGGCCTGTGAGGAGGTAGAGTCTCAGCTTGTTTTTTGCAGAAAACATCCGCGAAGTCCATATAGGCCTTAGGGAGACCGGTTACTGGAGGAACCACAGAGTTACGGCAAGGGTTACTGGGAACCGGTTTTAGACAGTTCTTGGAACAAGAGGACCCCCAACTCTTGATCTCCCCAGTGGACCAATCCAGGGTAGGGGAATGAAGTTGAAGCCAGGGAAGTCCAAGGAGAATTTCCGAGGTGCAATTGGGGAGGACCAAAAGTTCAATCCTCTCATGATGAGATCCGATGCTCATAAGAAGGGGCTCCGTGCGGAAACGTATGGTACAGTCCAATCTTTCATTATTTACACAATTGATGTAGAGGGGTCTGGCGAGACTGGTCACCGGGATGTTGAACCTGTTGACGAGAGAGGCCAAAATAAAATTTCCTGCAGATCCTGAGTCCAAGAAGGCCACTGTAGAGAAGGAGAAGGCAGAGGCAGACATCCGCACAGGCACAGTAAGACGTGGAGAAGCAGAGTAGACATCAAGGACTGTTTCACCTTTGTGCGGAGTCAGCGTACGTCTTTCCAGGCGGGGAGGACGGATAGGACAATCTCTTAGGAAGTGTTCGGTACTAGCACAGTACAGGCAGAGGTTCTCCATACGGCGTCGTGTCCTCTCTTGAGGTGTCAGGCGAGACCGGTCGACCTGCATAGCCTCCACGGCGGGAGGCACAGGAACAGATTGCAGGGGACCAGAGGAGAGAGGAGCCGAGGAGGAGAAACGCCTCGTGCGAACAGAGTCCATATCTTGGCGGAGTTCCTGACGCCTTTCGGAAAAACGCATGTCAATGCGAGTGGCTAGGTGAATAAGTTCATGTAGATTAGCAGGAATTTCTCGTGCGGCCAGAACATCTTTAATGTTGCTGGATAGGCCTTTTTTGAAGGTCGCGCAGAGGGCCTCATTATTCCAGGACAATTCTGAAGCAAGAGTACGGAATTGTACGGCATACTCGCCAACGGAAGAATTACCCTGGACCAGGTTCAACAGGGCAGTCTCAGCAGAAGAGGCTCGGGCAGGTTCCTCAAAGACACTTCGGATTTCCGAGAAGAAGGAGTGTACAGAGGCAGTGACGGGGTCATTGCGGTCCCAGAGCGGTGTGGCCCATGACAGGGCTTTTCCGGACAGAAGGCTGACTACGAAAGCCACCTTAGACCTTTCAGTGGGAAACAGGTCCGACATCATCTCCAGATGCAGGGAACATTGGGAAAGAAAGCCACGGCAAAACTTAGAGTCCCCATCAAATTTATCCGGCAAGGATAAGCGTATCCCAGGAGCGGCCACTCGCTGCGGAGGAGGTGCAGGAGCTGGCGGAGGAGATGACTGCTGAAGCTGTGGTAGTAACTGTTGTAGCATATCGGTCAGTTGAGACAGCTGTTGGCCTTGTTGCGCTATCTGTTGTGACTGCTGGGCGACCACCGTGGTGAGGTCAGCGACAACTGGCAGAGGAACTTCAGCGGGATCCATGGCCGGATCTACTGTCACGATGCCGGCTGGCAGGTAGTGGATCCTCTGTGCCAGAGAGGGATTGGCGTGGACCGTGCTAGTGGACCGGTTCTAAGCCACTACTGGTTTTCACCAGAGCCCGCCGCAAAGCGGGATGGTCTTGCTGCGGCGGTAGTGACCAGGTCGTATCCACTAGCAACGGCTCACCTCTCTGGCTGCTGAAGATAGGCGCGGTACAAGGGAGTAGGCAAAAGCAAGGTCGGACGTAGCAGAAGGTCGGGGCAGGCAGCAAGGATCGTAGTCAGGGGCAACGGCAGAAGGTCTGGAAACACAGGCAAGGAACACACAAGGAACGCTTTCACTGGCACTAAGGCAACAAGATCCGGCAAGGGAGTGCAGGGGAAGTGAGGTGATATAGGGAAGTGCACAGGTGAACACACTAATTGGGACCACTGCGCCAATCAGCGGCGCAGTGGCCCTTTAAATCGCAGAGACCCGGCGCGCGCGCGCCCTAGGGAGCGGGGCCGCGCGCGCCGGGACAGAACAGACGGAGAGCGAGTCAGGTAGGGGAGCCGGGGTGCGCATCGCGAGCGGGCGCTACCCGCATCGCGAATCGCATCCCGGCTGGCAGCGGAATCGCAGCGCCCCGGGTCAGAGGACGTGACCGGAGCGCTGCCGCGGGGAGAGTGAAGCGAGCGCTCCGGGGAGGAGCGGGGACCCGGAGCGCTCGGCGTAACAAGGTCATTATCTCTGTAATCTCTTATAGGGTTCCATTGAGATCAATACTTTTCTAAGCTTCAATAATTTCTACTAATTGATATACTTTGAGGTCTTTTGCCCAGTCCTTCACTTATGACAATTTACAATCTTTGCTGATTCTTGATCTGGGACATGAGAAATATCTATATATAGAAGATCATGTGAGAAGTGGACAGCAACGTCCCTGACTAAACTGAACCGGAGTTGACACCAGGAAACATTAATGATAAATTAGAAGGTTTTTCTGCAGGACTTTGTTGGCGAGAAGTTTGGATGATGCAGACATTGTAGAGGTTTATTGATACTCAATTAGCTGATAATAATTCTGCATAATTGAATCAGATGAACAGATGAACAGTATTTAGCATTTTTGTTTTTTCCTCCTCCCTTCTAAAAATCATAACACTTTAAATTTTGTACCTACAGACACATATAAGGTCTTATTTTTTGCGTCACCAATTGCACTTTGTAATGACATCACTTATCTTATAATATAATCTGCAGCAAAACGAAAAAAAATATTTTTTGACTTGAAAAAAATAATAAAAACACCATTTTGCAAATTTTGGGGGCTTCCGCTTCTATGTAGTGCCCTTTTTGGTAACAATGACACGTTGCTTTTATTCTGTAGGTCTATACGGCTACAAGGATACCTAATTTATTTGGGTTTTATTTTATTTTACTTAAAAAAATTACAACTACATGTGCCAAAATTTGTATGTTTAAAATTAGCATCTTCTGACCCCTATAGCTTTTTTATTTTTCCGCATTCAGGGCTATATGAGGGCTCATTTTTTGCACCGTATAGTTCGGACATTTACCTATGCAGTGATATCACATATGATTAAGTTTATTCTTTATTACCTTTTTATTTTTTTTTGTAAATGGGAAAAGGGGGATGATTTTAACTTTTAATAGGCAATGGATTAATGAACTTTTATTAACTTTTTTTTTACACTTTTTTTTTTTTAGCTATACCATGAAATCTTTTGATTGCATATACTGATCACTGCTATGCCATGGCATAGTATTAATCAGTGTTCTCGGCACTCTGCTGCTCCTGCTTGCTGAGCCAGCATTTAGCAGTCGATCACCGATGGGATGATGGAGAGGCAGGTGAGGACCCTCTCGTCGTCTGGTAAGCTGATCAGGAATTCGCAATTTTGTTGTTTTCGACATCTCAATTTCGTCGATTTTTGTTTTAGATGTCGCGATTAACTTTGATTGTGGCGTCTAAGGGGTTAATCCAGGGCCTCGGCCCAATTGACGGTGCCCAACATTAGCCGAGGGTCCTGCCTGCCGGTATCAACTGGGACCCACAGGGTTTAACCCGTGTTCTGCTGGTGAGAACAGTTTCATCTCCGTTAACGGGATCAGGGCATACAGGTACTCCCTGCATCCTTAACAGATTAATGTGTCAGAAGCAGTAGTCATTCCTGGGTCAGCTGACTTTGTGTAAACTATAGGATGACATCATCAGATTCCCTCCACTAGCCCATACACTTCTCTCTTCCCAGGTTTCTGTGTAAAGCAGCTACTGCTATCTCTATATGAGCTCAGGTATAATACAGGACAGAGGTGTAGCTTGCAGTTTTTGGGCCCCAATGCAAAATCTGAAACAGGGCAACTTATTCCAATGAAAATACTGGTCTCTTATGGGGCAGATGTGTTTTGGGGCTCCCTTAGGCACCACGGCCTGGTGTAACTGTTACCTCTATAGCTATGCCCCTGAAACAGGATGTAACTCAGGATCAGTACAGGATAAGTAATATACGTACACAGTGACCTCACCAGCAGAATAGTGAGTACAGCTCTGGAGTATAATACAGGATATAACTCAGGATAAGTACAGGATAAGTAATGTAATGTATGTACACAGTGACCCCACCAGCAGAATAGTGAGTACAGCTCTGGAGTATAATACAGGATATAACTCAGGATAAGTACAGGATAAGTAATGTAATGTATATACACAGTGACCTCACCAGCAGAATAGTGAGTACAGCTCTGAAGTATAATACAGGATATAACTCGAGATAAGTAATGTAATGTATATACACAGTGACCTCACCAGCAGAATAGTGAGTACAGCTCTGAAGTATAATACAGGATATAACTCAGGATCAGTACAGGATAAGTAATGTAATGTATGTACACAGTGACCTCACCAGCAGAATAGTGAGTACAGCTCTGGAGTATAATACAGAATATAACTCAGGATCAGTACAGGATAAGTAATGTAATGTATGTACACAGTGACCTCACCAGCAGAATAGTGAGTACAGCTCTGGAGTATAATACAGGATATAACTCAGGATCAGTACAGGATAAGTAATGTAATGTATGTACACAGTGACCTCACCAGCAGAATAGTGAGCACAGCTCTGGAGTATAATACAGGATATAACTCAGGATCAGTACAGGATAAGTAATGCACTGTATATACAGTGACCTCACCAGCAGAATAGTGAGTACAGCTCTGGGGTATAATACAGGATGTAGCAAAGTTTTCAGCCACTTCTTGTTTCTATGATTTTTAACTAGGCAAAATCTTGTTAAACATACTGTAAACATTTAGTGACCTCATTTTTGAATTTCTCTTATTCATTGTAACAACTGTCCTGTATTCTGGATACATTAGGACTTTAGTGTTAGGTTTAGCACATTTAGCTTGAGAATAGTTTTCTCTTCTATGGGTCTCTCCTTCCGGAGTTGTTGGTTTCTGCTGTAACTCAAGTTCATTTGCTTTAAAATAATCTGCACATAGTCTGAAGTTTTTACATTGTTATTACAGGGTTATTACTGCAAAGTAACATTCCTGTATTCTCAGGATCAACATTTATAAATCCATCTCGCTCCGTGTAACTCTGAGGCCGCATTCACTTTCATCAACACATTTTACTATTAAGATGTAGAAAGAAAATTGCATACATTTTGTAAATTATGATGTCAAAAAATAATAATAAAAATACCTTTGTACTGAATAGAACATAATAGGTTTAAAAAGGGCAAAGAAAACTATGATTTCTATTTTATATTAAATGCTATTAAATATTTGAAGCTGTAGCAATGTAACCGTAACTATTTGATCTAAAAGTCTATAGAAAAAAAAACAATTTAAGAAAAAAATATCTAAAGCAAAATGTTTCTACATTTTCCTCATACTATAAATTTGTTAGGTTAATGTGGTGTCCCAGTACCGCATTTCATTCGGTACTTATTTATCTATGGGTCCCCGTAGCCAGAGTCCCTAGAACTTAGTAATATCTGTTAGTCAGTCCGCCCCTAGTCGCCTCTATTATAGTGTATAGATTACTAATTTATCCATAGAATAACATAAATAGTATTATTTCTGTATATAAATGGTTAATTACTGGTTTCCATGGTGTCACAGGGCCTTCGGGTCATGTGATGCGTTCCAAGCCTCATTCTGGATGCGTTCCAGGCCTCACTTTGGTATCTCTAGCCTCATTCTGGGTTTTGCAATGTATATAGATCCTGTGATGTAAGCAATCCCATGATACCATGTAAAGTGAGTGGCAGACGTTCGGACCAATCAAAGTTGCCACGCGCCCTGCCCATAAAAGGGAGCGGAGGCCATCTTATCACTCTATTTCTCCTGGCTCTTGATGAGAGAAGACCTATATCTCAGTAATTGCAGTGAGTTAGGCCTGAGCCTTGCGGCAACGGCTGAATGATCTAAATTATAGAGTGTATCATCCCCTAAGCACTCTGCAGTATCACCGGACTCAATATTTCCCCTAAATCCGGACGGATCTGCACATTGTTCCCTAAATTCAGAGACTATAAGTTTCATGTAAGGTCTGCAACTTCTGTCAGTCGCTAAGCAACCTAGAACTGTTATATGAGACTGTTACTACGTATTGGATATTGCAAGCACTGCAGTAAAGTTATTCAAGTTCAAGTTAAATCTACTTGTGGACCTTCAGTCATTTCATTGCACCTATCGCTTCTGGGAAGGGAGGGAGGCGATAGGCCGGAACATAGATTCAGCATACCAGCCCTCACCCTGGCGTCACGAGTGACTGGGTTAATATTAACCCCTCATATACCAACATCATACCATCCCTACCATACACCTTCCAAGGGCTACCACATTAATATAAATATATATATATATATATATATATATATTTAAAATTGTACCTTCCTAAAACATAGGACCTCATGCAGCCATGTCAGGGTGAAAACAATAAAAAAAAAAAAAGTTAAAATAAACAAATAAAATGTAGAAAGTCATTCATGAACAATAGAAATAATATATATATATATATATATATATATATATATATATATATATATATATATATATATATATATATATATATATATAGTAGTAACTCCAAGCGAAAGAGCCAGCAAAGACCCCCTCTGTAAGTGCACGTGGTCAGCCAACTGGCAGGTCAGCAGTCCATAAATATGCAATCTCCACCACAGCACAAAAAATCAGAGGTCCAGGATCAAGTAGAAAGGCTTCCAAGTTTATTCACACCATAAATGTGAAAGCGGTGCAACGTTTCGGCAAACTGCCTTTGTCAAGCATACAAATCATACAAAATGCAAAACTTAAATACATCAAGGTGCTTTCTGATAGGTTTGCAATCAGCTGTGATACATTGTGATTAATGATTCCATCCAACCCTCTAAAGGTGATTGGTTCTCATGTGTGACATCATCACAACAAGCAATGACTATACAATAAAGTGCATATTCTCACTCTAGTGACCATACAATAGTTGGTAAATGAATAGGAGGGAGTGTACATGGCATCAGAATCAAAACGGGCTCTATTGATTGTCAAGAACTATCGTATAAGTACTTACGATAGTAAGTCCCCCCGGGAGACCTATTGTCTCCGGGAGGGACTCTGTTTTCTCACCATTGGCGACATACCTGGATAGGATTTTGAAAGAATACGCGGTCAGTGCAGTGTCCTATATACAGGACACGACTGACTTCATTAATAAAATTAGTGATCTTGTTATTTCTCCACAGGCCATCTTGGTGTCCTTTGACATTGTGAACCTCTACACGTCCATAGATCATGATAGGGGTATACGTGCAGTCAAGAAATGCTTGGAAAAAGCCCTGGTACCTGGCCCTGTCTGTTCCTTTGTTCTGGACCTATTGGGAGTCATCCTCAGGCAGAATTATTTTCTGTTTGGGGATGACTTCTATGTCCAGAACAGGGGAACAGCGATGGGGTCTAATGTCGCCCCAACGTATGCGAACATCTATATGACAGACATAGAGACGACATGCATTTATACCTCCCCCTTTTTTCAATATATCGACACTTGGTATCGATATATTGACAACACTTTTGTTATCTGGAATGGTACTTTGACACAGCTAAATGACTTTTTTGTTGAATTGAACCTAATTTATCCTGAACTAAAATTTACTATGGTAACATCGACTGAATCACTTCAATTCCTAGACACTACTGTTTCTGTCTGTGGGAATAGGTTGGTCACAGACCTATACAGTAAACCCACAGACAGAAACAATATCCTCTGATTTGACAGCTTCCATCCTAAACCAATGGTTGACTCCCTACCGTGGAGTCAACTCCTCAGGGTTAAAAGGATTGTGTCCAACACCGACGTGCTTAATGAGAGTGTTGAAGGGATGTGTGACAAATTTGAACAAAGGGGATATCCCAGACGATTGTTGAAAAAACATAAGAATAAACTTGCGGTCACCCCCCGGGTCAACCTTCTCACTAAGAAAGTAAAATCAAAGGAAGACAAAATACCTTTTGTCTCCACATACACAACTAAGAGTGGAGAGATATCAAAGATTATCAAGAAAAATTGGGACATTATTTCACGTACCACTGACATTAAAGCCTCCCCAGTCATGGCCTATAGAAAAAAATCGCAGTCTGAAAGACTGTTTGGTGAGTTCTGACGTTGGTAGTTTTAAAAAAAAGGTGGAACGCACGTGGTTGGGCCCTAGGAAAGGGAATTTCCCATGCATGGAATATAGTCACTGCAACAGTATGATCAAGGGTGATACATTTTGTCACCCTTTGACTGGACGTACATTTAAAATTAAGGACAGATATACCTGTAGATCATCATTCGTAGTCTATATGTTACAATGTCCATGTGGTTTATACTACATTGGAGAAACCATAAATGAGTGCAGGATCAGATTAAATGGACATAAATCATCGATTAGGACGGGCAGGGTTGACTTGCCCATACCGAAACACTTTAAGGAGTTTGGTCATAATATTAGCCAATTGCGTTTCCGGATTATAGATCATGTCCCTATACTACGTAGAGGAGGAGACCGGGAAAAGTTATTTAAACAAAAAGAGTTAAAATGGATTTATCTATTGAATACATTACAACCTTGTGGTCTGAACATTGATTTTAGTTTAAAGCCTTACATGTGAATTAATTTTTCTTTTCTCTTTTCTTTTTTCCCCTTTTTCTCTTTTCCTTTTCTTTCCTTTCCCTTCCAGTTTTTCTCACATGCTCCATGACTATTAATGTAATTTTATCACTATTATCCGCCCGCATTTTTGTATTGTATCTTTTGTACTTTTATATTGACACACACGCTGCTATGTTATTTATTTATAGATTATTACTCCCCGTACTTCACTAAGTTTGATCAGTGTTGGTAACCTGGAGCCCTATGCGCTGCGCCTTGAATTGACGCATGTGCATTGGGTTGGGAACACACGACCCGGTATTGTACCGAAAGAAGAGCGTATCGCTCTGCGGCTTTTGCGCAGCCGCAATAGCAAGCGTCTGTGGTAACCATAGTGTCCTTGTTACATGGGTCCACGCATGCGTATAGTAACAATGGAACTCGCGATACGAGAGCCGCGGCAGGCACGATTTTGCGCAGCCGCAATACATTTGTTTACAAACATATAGACACATGGAGGGAAGGAACGATCGTAAGTACTTATACGATAGTTATTGACAATCAATAGAGCCAGTTTTGATTCTGATGCCATGTACACTCCCTCCTATTCATTTACCAACTATTGTATGGTCACTAGAGTGAGAATATGCACTTTATTGTAGTAGTCATTGCTTGTTGTGATGATGTCACACATGAGAACCAATCACCTTTAGAGGGTTGGATGGAATCATTAATCACAATGTATCACAGCTGATTGTAAACCTATCAGAAAGCACCTTGATGTATTTAAGTTTTGCATTTTGTATGATTTGTATGCTTGATAAAGGCAGTTTGCGGAAACGTTGCACCGCTATCACATTTAAGGTGTGAATAAACTTGGAAGCCTTTCTACTTGATCCTGGACCTCTGATTTTTTGTGCTGTGGTGGAGATTGCATATATATATATATATATATATATATATATATATATATATATATATGTAACACGTTTCAGTAGACTGGAGCACTGATGATATTGGTTCCACTGGACCTGTGTGGTAGATGATTCGGTGCAGAGTCTAAGGTGCCTCGGGTTTTCACCAGGGCCTGATGCAAAGCGGGATGGACTTTCTGCAGCAGGTGGCACCCAGGTCGCTACCCCTGGCCCGACTCGACCACACAGGCGGCTGAGGAGATTAGAGGCACAGGTGGGATAAGGCAACTCGTAGTCTGGATAGCAGGAGGTCAGGGCAGGCGGCACAGTAGCATAGTCAGGAACCTAGCAAAGGGTCAGTAGGCAGTTGGCAAAGGAGCAAAGTCAGGCCATGGAGCAAGGTATGATACACGGCAAGGCAATACACAAGAATGCTTTCTCTAAGGCTCTAGGGCAACAAAGATCCGGCAGGGAAGTGTGGGAGGTGGAGTAATATATCAATGAGCCACATTCGGGCGCATCCTGGGATGCGAATCCCAGCCCCGCTGGCAGCAGCAGGTAATGGGACCATGTGCTCACGGCCAGCGTGTGCAGCTGGAGCGCATAACGTAACAGTGCCCCCCTCTTTGGTCTCCCCCTCATTTTACGATTCAGAAGACTCCTGAGAAGGGCACAGTCCAGGATATTCTCCTTAGGCTCCCAAGATCTCACCTCAGGACCGTAACCCTCCCAGTCGACCAGAAAAAATTCTTTACCTCTCATGGTTTTAGTGGCAAGAATTTCTTTAACTTTGTAGCCATCAAAAGAGCCGGAAACAGGTGTGGGGACAAGATTCTTTTGAGAAATCCGGTTTATGACAAGAGGCTTGAGGAGAGAGACGTGGAAGGAATTGAAAAGACATAATATAGCAGGTAGACGGAGTTTGTAGGAGACAGCATTCATATTTTGTAGAATCTGGAAGGGACCAAGGTAGCAAGGACCGAGCTTGTAACAGGGGATCTTGAAGCGGAGGTATTGGATGATAGCCACACCATGTCACCAGGAGAGAAGGATGGAGGAGGTCTTTTACTCTTATCAGCCTGTGCCTTCATGCGTGAAGAAGCCTGAGATAATGACTGTCAGGTCTGTTGCCAGATGGTGGAGAAGTCACGGACCAGCTCATCAACAGCAGGCACACCGGAGAAGACTGGGAGAGGAAGAGGAGAACGGAGATGGAGTCCATAGACAACAAAAAAGGGAGAAGACCTTGTGGACTTGGAATCCTTATGATTGTATGAGAGTTTAGCCCAGCGTAGAAGGTTGACCCAATAGTCTTTGTGAGCTGAAACAAAATGCCCAAGATAAGTCTCAAGGATTTGATTAACCCTCTCCACCTGACTGTTGGTCTGAGGGTGGTAGGCCAAAGAGAAGTCCAGATTCATGTCCAGACGGTTACAAAGGGCTTCAGAACTTAGAGACAAACTGCACAACATGATCTGAAAGATATGCTGAGGAAGACCATGTAAACGGAAGACATGCAACAAGAAATACTTTGCCAGCTGTGGGGCAGAAGGAGGACCTGGTAGAGGAACAAAAGGAGCCATTTTGGAAAACCCCTCTGCAATGACCTAAATGACTGTTATTATGAGATGATGGCAAATCTGTGAGGAAATCAATGGCAATATGGGAACAGGGAGTCTCTGTAATGGGTAAAGGCTGTAATAGTCCTGCAGGTCTCTGTCGAGGAGTTTTCTCACAGGCACAAGTCTCACTGGAACGAACAAAATCAGAAACATCACGTTCAAGATGGGGCAACAAGTAGCATTGGGAGATTAGAAGTAGAGTCTTGCATATACCAGGATGACCTGCTGTCAAGGAGGAATGACCCCATTTCAGTACCTTGCTTCTCAACATGTTGAGCAAAAAAGATTTTCCAGGAGGAACTGGCTGAATTTCAGCAGCAGCGGCAGGAATCAAACTGCCAGGAGGAATAATATGCCTAGGCGAGTCCAAACCAATGACGTCCGAGGCCCTGTAGAGAGCATCTGCCCTGATGTTCTTATCTGCCGGACGGAAGTGGATGAAGAAGTTGAACCTAGAAAAGAACAGTGACCACCTTGCCTGGCGGGGGTTCAAACGCTGAGCAGACTGAAGGTATAGAAGATTCTTATCGTCGGAGTAGATGCTGATCGGATGAGAAGAACCTTCCAATAAATGTCGCCATTCCTCCAAAGCTAGCTTGATAGTGAGGAGTTCACGATCTCCAATGGAGTAATTCCTCTCAGCAGGAGAGAAGGTCTTGGAGAAGAATCCACAAGTTACAGTCTTGCCCTTGGCATTTTTCTGAGTAAGAACGGCACCCGCTCCAATAAATGAGGCATCAACCTCCAAAGCAAAGGATCTCTCCAAATCTGGTCTTGCAAGCACGGGAGCAGAGGCAAATACAGACTTTAAACGGGAGAAGGCCTCTTCAGCCTCTTGAGGCCAAGACTTAGGATTGGATGCTTTTTTAAAGAGAGCTACAATAGAAGCAACCAAGGATGAAAAATGTGGGATAAATTGACGATAATAGTTAGCGAATCCCAGAAAGTGTTGAATAGCAGATAGGTCCGAAGGATGAGGCCTATCCAATACTGCAGACAAGTTATCTGGATCCATCTGCAGGCCCCGATGAGATACAATATAGCCAAGAAATGTAAGACTAGACTTCCCTAACAGGCATTTCTCCAGTTTGGTGTAGATGATTCTTCCGTAGTCACTGAAAAAACAGACGAACATGAGTACAATGTTCCTCTAAGTTGGAAGAGAAGATCAGGATGTCATCTAGGTATACAACAACACAGGTGTAGAGAAGATCAGGGAAGATATCATTGACAAACTCTTGAAAAAATGGCTGGGGCATTGCTGAGACCAAAAGGCATTACGAGATACTCCAAATGTCCGTCACGAGTATTGAAGACCGTTTTCCATTCATCTCCCTTGCGAATACGGATGAAGTTATACGCACCGCATAAGTACAACTTGGAGAAAACCTTGGCACCAGGTAGACGGTCAAAAAGTTCTGAGATAAGAGGTGGAGGGTAACGGTTCTTAACCGTGATTTTGTTAAGTCCCCTGTAGTCAATGCATGGATGGAGTGAGCCATCCTTCTTCCCTACATAGAAGAAACCAGCTCCAGCAGGAGAAGAGGACTTACGGGTAAATCCCTTTTGGAGATTCTCCTTGATATACTCAGCCTTGGCTTTGGTCTCAGGAGCCGATAGAGGGTATTTCCTTCCATGAGGAGTGGTACCAGGAGGAAGATCAATTGGGCAATCGTAAGGACGATGTGTGATGTGGAGGCAGAGACTCAGCCAGTTTCTTGGAGAATACATCAGAGAAATATTGGTAAGATGGTGGCAGGCCAGGTAAAGGAGGAAGACGAGAAACATCTTTAGGCTGAACTGGTTGGAGGCAAAGATTTTGACAGTATTGTCCCCAGAGAATTATTTCTCCAGTTGTCCAATCCGATTGCAGAGAATGGCATTGCAGCCAAGGAAGGTCAAGAAGTATCTCTGAAGTACAGTGTGGCAGAACATAGAATTTAATCTTTTCTTTATGCAATATACCCACTTGCATGACAAGAGATTCTGTACGGAAGTGAACCATACAGTCCAGATTTTGTCCATAAACAGAGGAGATGAACAAGGGCTTGGCAAGCCGAGTGACAGGAAGATGACACTTGAGGACCAAAGAGGCATCAATAAAGTCACCTGCTGATCTAGAATCCAAAAACGCTGTAGCGCTGAAGGAAGACTTGGCTGAAGCGAAGACTTGTACTGAAATAGTTAAGTATGGAGAGGTAATATTCACACCCAGGGACACCTCTCCCATGTACCCTAGGTGGGGCATTTTCCGGAGGCTGTGGACGAACTGTACAGTCCTTGAGGAAGTGCTTCGGGCTAGCACAATACAAGCACAAATTTTCACTGCGTTGTTACCTCTCCTGTTGCATAAGAGGAGAACTATCCACTTACATAGCCTCTTCGGTACCGTGTGCAGGAAACTGAAAAGATGGAAGTTGAAACATGGGTGCCAGGCGAGGATATCGGGCAGGTTCCCTCTCTAAGCGCAGTTCCTCCTGTCTCTCAGCAAAACACACACCAATGCGTGTGGCCAAGTGGATAAGTTCAGTCAAAGAAGATGGAGGATCACTTGCTGCGAGGGCATCTTTAACCCCTTAAGGACCAGGCCATTTTACACCTTAAGGACCAGAGCGTTTTTTGCAATTCTGACCACTGTCACTTTAAACATTAATAACTCTGGAATGCTTTTAGTTCTCATTCTGATTCCGAGAATGTTTTTTCGTGACATATTCTACTTTAACTTAGTGGTAAAATTTTATGGTAACTTGCATCCTTTCTTGGTGAAAAATCCCAAAATTTTATGAAAAAAATGAAAATTTTGCATTTTTCTAACTTTGAAGCTCTCTGCTTGTAAGGAAAATGGATATTCAAAATAAAACATTTTTGGGTTCACATATACAATATGTCTACTTTATGTTTGCATCATAAAATTTATGAGTTTTTACTTTTGGAAGACACCAGAGGGCTTCAAAGTTCAGCAGCAATTTGGACATTTTTCACAAAATTTTCAAAACTCGCTATTTTTCATGGACCAGTTCAGGTTTGAAGTGGATTTGAAGGGTCTTCATATTAGAAATACCCCATAAATGACCCCATTATAAAAACTACACCCCCCAAAGTATTCAAAATGGCATTCAATAAGTGTATTAACCCTTTAGGTGTTTCACAGGAATAGCAGAAAAGTGAGAAAATTCACAATCTTCATTTTTTACACTCGCATATTCTTGTAGACCCAATTTTTGAATTTTTGCAAGGGGTAAAAAGGAGAAAATTTTTACTTGTATTTGAAACCCAATTTCTCTAGAGTAAGCACATACCTCATATGTCTATGTTAATTGTTCGGCGGGCGCAGTAGAGGGCTCAGAAGGGAAGGAGCGTCAAATGGTTTTTGGGGGGCATGTCACCTTTAGGAAGCCCCTATGGTGCCAGGACAGCAAAAAAAACAACACATGGCATACCATTTTGGAAACTAGACCCCTCAGGGAATGTAACAAGGGGTAAAGTGAACCTTAATACCCCACAGGTGATTCACGACTTTTGCGTATGTAAAAAAAAAAATATATGTTTTACCTAAAATGCTTGGTTTCCCAAAAATGTTACATTTTTAAAAAGGATAATAGCAGAAAATACCCCCCAAAATTTGAAGCCCAATTTCTTCCGATTCAGAAAACACCCCATATGGGGGTGAAAAGTGCTCTGCTGGCGCACTACAGGTCTCAGAAGAGAAGGAGTCACATTTGGCTTTTTGAAAGCAAATTTTTCTCTGGGGGCATGCCGCATTTAGGAAGCCCCTATGGTGCCAGAACCGCAAAAAAAAAAAAAACAAATGGCATACCATTTTGGAAACCAGACCCCTCGGGGAATGTAAAAAGGGGTAAAGTGAACCTTAATACCCTACAGGTGTTTCAAGACTTTTGCATATGTTAATTTTTTTTTTTTTTTACCTAAAATGCTTGGTTTCCCAAAATGTTTACATTTTTAAAAAGGGTAATAGCAGAAAATACCCCCCAAAATTTGAAGCCCAATTTCTCCCGATTCAGAAAACACCCCATATGGGGGTGAGAAGTGCTCTGCTGGCGCACTACAGGTCTCAGAAGAGAAGGAGTCACATTTGGCTTTTTGGAAGCAAATTTTGCTCTGGGGGCATGCCGCATTTAGGAAGCCCCTATGGTGCCAGGAAAGCAAAAAAAAAACCACATGGCATACCATTTTGGAAACTAGACCCCTCGGGGAACGTAACAAGGGGTTATGTGAACCTTAATACCCCACAGGTGATTCACAACTTTTGCATATGTAAAAAAAAAAAAAAAAAAAAAATTTTACCTAAAATGTTGGTTTCCCAAAAATGTTTGATTTTTAAAAAGGGTAATAGCAGAAAATACCCCCCATAATTTGTAACACAATTTCTCCCGAGTACGGCGATACCCCATATGTGACCCTAAACTGTTGCCTTGAAATACGACAGGGCTCCAAACTGAGAGCGCCATGCGCATTTGAGGCCTGAATTAGGGACTTGCATAGGGGTGGACATAGGGGTATTCTACGCCAGTGATTCCCAAATAGGTTGCCTCCAGCTGTTGTAAAAGTCCCAGCATGCCTGGACAGTCAGTGGCTGTCTGGTAATACTGGGAGTAGTTGTTTTGCAACAGCTGGAGGCTCCGTTTTGGAAACAGTGGCGTACCAGACGTTTTTCATTTTTATTGGGGAGGGGAGGGGGGCTGTGTAGGAGTATGTGTATATGTAGTGTTTTTTACTTTTTATTTTATTTTGTGTTAGTGTAGTGTAGTGTTTTTAGGGTACCGTCGCATGGGCGGGGGGTTCACAGTAGTTTCTCGCTGGCAGTTTGAGCAGCGGCAGAAAATTTTCCTCAGCTCAAACTTGCAGCCGGATACTTACTGTAATCCTTCGCCCATGTGAGTGTACCCTGTACGTTCACATTGGGGGGGGGGGGGGGGACATCCAGCTGTTGCAAAACTACAACTCCCAGCATGTAGGGTCTATAAGTGCATGCTGGGAGTTGTAGTTTTGCAACAGCTGGAGGCTCCGTTTTTGAAACGGTGGCGTACCAGACGTTTTTCATTTTTATTGGGGAGGGGGGCTGTGTAGGGGTATGTGTATATGTAGTGTTTTTTTATTTTAATTTTATTTTGTGTTAGTGTAGTGTAGTGTATTTAGGGTACAGTCACATGGGCGGGGGTTCACAGTAGTTTCTCGCTGGCAGCTTGAGCTGCAGCAGAAAATTTGCTGCAGCTCAAACTTGCAGCCAGATACTTACTGTAATCCTCCGCCCATGTGAGTGTACCCTGTACATTCACATTGGGGGGGGGGGGGGACATCCAGCTGTTGCAAAACTACAACTCCCAGCATGTACGGTGTATCAGTGCATGCTGGGAGTTGTAGTTTTGCAACAGCTGGAGACACACAGGTTGTGAAACACCGAGTTTGGCAACAAACTCAGTGTTTTGCAACCAGTGTGCCTTCAGCTGTTGCAAAAGCTACAACCCCCAGCATGTACGGACAGCGGAAGGGCATGCTGGGTGTTGTAGTTATGCAACAGCGGGAGGCATACTACTTTGGCTGGGGATGCTGGGGATTGTAGTTATGCAACAGCTGGAGACACACTGGTTTGCTACTTAACTCAGTGTGCCTTCAGCTGTTGCAAAACTACAACTCTCAGCAGTCACCGACAGCCAACGGGCATGCTGGGAGTTGTAGTTATGCAACCAGCAGATGCACCACTACAACTCCCAGCATGCACTTAAGCTGTTTGTGCAAGCTGGGAGTTGTAGTTACACAACAGCTGAAGGTACACTTTTCCATAGAAAGAATGTGCCTCCAGCTGTTGCAAAACCATAAGTCCCAGCATGCCCATAAGTGCATGCTGGGAGTTGTGGTGGTCTGCCTCCTCCTGTTGCATAACTACAGCTCCACTCACCTCCTGCTGCTGCTTGATCGCCGCACAGGTCAGTCCCGCCGCCTCCGCCGTCGTCGCTCCTGGGGCCCCGATCCCAACATTAACACCGGGGATCGGGGTCCCCAGCACCAGGGGTGCACGTCCCGCACCCGCTCACATCCTCCGGAAGAGGGGCGGAGCGGGTGCGGGAGTGACACCCGCAGCAGGCACCCCGATTGGTCGGCCGGTAATCCGGCCGACGAATCAGGGCGATCGTGAGGTGGCACCAGTGCCACCTCACCCCTGCAGGCTCTGACTGTTCGGGGCCGTCTCAGCCAGTAATTCCGGGTCACCGGGTCACTGGAGACCCGATTGACCCGGAATCGCCGCAGATCGCTGGACTGAATTGTCCAGCGATCTGCGGCCATCACCGACATGGGGGGGCATAATGACCCCCCTGGGCGATATGCCGCGATGCCTGCTGAACGATTTCAGCAGGCATCGGGCACCGGCTCCCCTCCGGCTAGCGGCGGGGGGGCCGGGAAAGGACAGGACGTACTCCTACGTCCTCGGTCCTTAAGGACTCGGAAACGGGGCGTAGGAGTACGTCCATTGTCCTTAAGGGGTTAATCCTGCTTGACAGTCCTTTTCTGAATGTGGCACACAAGGCCTCATCATTACATGCAAGTTCTGATGCTAGCGTGCAGAATTGAACCACGTAGTCACCACGGAAGAATTCACTTGACAGAGGTTCAGCAAAGCCGACTAAGCAGAAGAGGCACGTGCGGGTTCCTCAAAGACATTGTGAAATTGTGCAAAAAAGCATACAAATTGGAGGATACCGGATCACCACGGTCCCAAAGGGGTGTTGCCCATGCCAGGGCTTTTCCGGACAGTAGACTAATGATAAAGGCCACCTTCACACATTCCGTCGGAATGTGCATAGAGCACTGTGTGATGAAGCCTCTGCGTGACTTGGAATCACCTTTCTACTTAGAAGGTAAAGGCAGATGTAGCTGGAAGCCAGAAGACACTGCAGGAGCTGGATGAGGGAGTGGGACAGGTTGTGGTACCTGCTGCTGTTGTTGCTGCAAGGCCAATAGCTGTTGCATCATAGCAGACAGTTGGTTAAGTTGCTGCGCCTGTTGCGCCAATTGCTGAGACTGACGTACCACAATGGAGGGAAGATCCGCGACTTTAGGCAGGGGTACCTCAGCGGTACCTTACTGTAACACTCACGTTTCAGAAGACAGGAAACCCGGTCGATGTGGATCCGCTGGACCTGTCTGGCAGATGACTGGGACTGTATCATGGAGTGGAAGGAGTCTAAGGTGCCGCTGATTTTCACCAGAGCCCGCCGCAAAGCGGGATGGACTTGCTGTGGCAGGCGGCACCCAGGTCGCTACCTCTGGCACGACTTGACCACACAGGTGGCTGAGGAGATGCGAGGCACAGGAAGGATAAGACAGCTCGTAGTCAGGATAGCAGGAGGTCAGGAAGGCGGCTCAGTAGGGTAGTCAGGAACTTAGCAAATAGTAGGGAGGCAGGCGACAAAGGAGCAAGGGTATGATACACGGCAAGACAATACACAGGAGTGCTTTCTCTAAGGCTCTAGGGTAACAAAAATCTGGCAGGGAAGTGTGGGAGGTGGAGGAATTTATCAATGAGCCACAGGTGTTACTGCACTAATGGGTGCACTGGACTTTAAATCTTAAAGCTCAGGTGCGTGCGCGCCCTAGGAGACACGTACGCTGGAGCAGAGATGCAGAGGCGGGGGCAAGAGAAGCACCAGGTGTGTGACTGATAGACTGGAATTCATATGCGGGCGCATCCCGCGATGCGAATCCCAGGCCCGCCAGCAGCAGCAGGTAACGGGACCATGTGCTCACGACCAGCGTTTTCGGCCGGAGCGCATAACGTAGCAAAATGTGTGCTGCAGCAAATCTGTTTTTCTAGCATTGTGGCCCCGGGACCTGGGACTTTCTGCTGTGTGCACCCATTTTACTATATTTTTGAGGTGCGGCTCACTCTGTGTTATATATATATATATATATATATATATATATATATATATATATATATATATATATATTTATTTATTTTTTTTTTTTTTTTTTTGTCAACTAGTGCCAGAAAGTTAAACAGATTTGTAAATTACTTCTATTTAACCCCTTAAGGACCAGGGTTTTTTCCGTTTTTGCACTTTCCTTTTTTCCTCCTCACCTTTAAAAAATCATAACTTTTTCAATTTTGTACCTAAAATTCCATATGATGGTTTATTTTTTGGGCCACTAATTCTACTTTGTAATGACATCAGTCATTTTACCCAAAAATCTACAGCGAAATGGAAAAAAAAATCATTGTGAGACAAAATTTAAAAGAAAAAAGCCATTTTGTAACTTTTGGGGGCTTCTGTTTCTACGCTGTACATTTTTCAGTAAAATGACACCTTATCTTTATTCAGTAGGTCCATACGATTAAAATGATCCCCTACTTATATAGGTTTGATTTTGTCGTACTTCTGGAAAAAAATCATAACTACATGCAGGAAAATGTATACGATTAAAATTGTCCTCATCTGACCCCTATAACTTTTTTAATTTTTCTGCATATGGGGCGGTATGAGGGCTCAAGGTTTTGAGGTTTTAACGTTATAATTTTTGTATTGATTGGACGTATTGATCGCTTTTTATTCATTTTTTCATGATAGAAAAAGTGACCAAAAATACACTATTTTGAACTTTGGAGTTTTTTGCATGCAAACCATTGACCGTGCGGTTTAATTAATTATATATTTTTATAATTCGGGCATTTCCACATGCGGCAATGCCACATATGTTTATTTTTATTTACACTGTTTTTTTTTTTATGGGAAAAGGAGGATGATTCAAACTTTTATAAGGGGAGGGGCTAAATGATCTTTATCCACTTTTTTTTTCCACTTTTTTTTGCAGTGTTATAGCTCACATAGGGACCTATAACACTGCACACACTGATCTCTTACATCGATGAATGGTTTCTCATAGGTAACCATTGATCAATGATTCTGCTGCTTGACTGCTCATGCCTGGATCTCAGGCACTGAGCAGTCATTCAGCGATTGGACATCAGGAGGCAGGTAGGAGACCCTCCTCATGTCCCAGAGCTGTTTGGGATGTCGCCATTTTGCAGCGGACATCCCGAACAGCCCCCCTGAGCTAACCGGCAGTGATTTACTTTCACTTTAGACGTGGCGATCGGCACCGCGATCAGTGCTGTGCGCTATTAAAATGATACCCTACTTATATAGGTTTGATTTTGTCGTACTTCTGGAAAAAATCATAACTACATGCAGGAAAACTAATACGTTTAAAATTGTCATCTTCTGACCCCTATAAGTTTTTTATTTTTCCGTGTATGGGGCGGTATGAGGGCTCATTTTTTGCGCCGTGATCTGAAGTTTTTAATTTTTGTGCGCGCACGCCATTGACCGAGCGGTTTAATTAATTATATATTTTTATAATTCGTACATTTCCGCACGCGATGATACCATATATGTTTATTTTTATTTACACTGTGGTTTTTTTTTATGGGACCTATAACACTGCACACACTGATCTTCATCATTGATCACTGGTTTCTCATAGGAAACCAGTGATCGACGATTCTGCCGCATGACTGCTCATGCCTGGATCTCAGACACTGAGCAGTCATTCGGCGATCGGACAGCGAGGAGGCAGGTAGGGGCCCTCCCGCTGTCCTGTAAGCTGTTCGGGATGCCGCAATTTCGCCGCGGCTATCCCGAAAAGCCCATTGAGTTAACCGGCAGCTTTCACTTTCGGTTTTAGCCGCGTGGCTCAGCTCTGAGCGCGCGGCTAAAGGGTTAATAGCGTGCGGCACCGCGATCGGCGCTGCGCGCTATTAGCACCGTGTAACCCCGCGTTATATCAGGGGAGCAGGACAAAGGACGTACCAGTACGTCCTTGGTCCTTAAGGGGTTAAAATATAGGATAGTTAATTTAACTCTTAACTACCCCCATTTGTGAGGGTCAGGGTTTTTGCTTAAAGACCCATGCAAATCAATGGGAAATGTATGTTCTCACATAACTTCTGTACGGCTGGAGATATTTCAATTCCTGGTACACATATTACGGGTCAGGATAGGAGGTCGGAATGGGAGTTCAAGATAGGAGGTCGAGATAGGAGAATGGGATATGAGGACGGAATAGGAGGACGGAATAGGAGGACGGAATAGGAAGTCGGGATAGGAGGTCGAGATATGAGGACAGGATAGGTGGTCGGGATAGGAGGTCAGGATAGGAGGTTGGGATAGGAGGTCGACATAGGAGGTCGACATAGGAGGTCGGGATAGGAGGTCGAGATAGGAGGTCGAGATAGGAGGTCCAGATATGAGGACGGGATAGGAGGTCGGGATAGGAGGTCTAGATAGGAGGAAGGGATAGGAGGACGGGATAGGAGGAAATGATATGAGGAAGGGATAGGAGGTCGAGATAGGAGGTGGACATAGGAGGACAGGATATGAGGACGGGATAGGTGGAAGGGATAGGAGGACGGGATAGGAGGACAGGAAATGAGGACGGGATAGGTGGAAGGGATAGGAGGACGGGATAGGAGGTTGAGATAGGAGGACGGGATAGGAGGATGGGATAAGAGGTCGGGATAGGAAATCGGGATAGGAGGTCGAGATAGAAGGATGGGATAGGAGGTCGGGATAGGAGGACAGGATAGGAGGACGGGATACGGAATAGGAGATCGAGATAGGAGGTCGGGATAGGAGGTCGAGATAGGAGGTCGGGAAAGGAGGACGGGAAAGGAGGACGGGAAAGGAGGTCGGGATAGGAGGTCGAGATATGAGGACAGGAAAGGAGGTTGGGATAGGAGGTCGGGATAGGAGGTCGAGATATGAGGGCGGGATAGGAGGGCGGGATGGGAGAACGGTATAGGAGTTCAGGATAGGAAGTCGGGATAGGAGGTAGAGATAGGAGGTTGAGATATGAGGACGGGATAGGAGGTCGGGATAGGAGGTCGAGATAGGAGGACAGGATAGGTGGTCGGGATAGGAGGTCAGGATAGGAGATTGGGATAGGAGGTCGACATAGGAGGTCGGGATAGGAGGTCGGGATAGGAGGTCGAGATAGGAGATCCAGATATGAGGACAGGATAGGAGGTCGAGATAGGAGGTGGAGATAGGAGGACAGGATATGAGGACTGGATAGGTGGAAGGGATAGGAGGACGGGATAGGAGGACGGGATAAGAGGATGGGATAGGAGGTCGGGATAGGAGGACGGGTTAGGAGGTCTGGAAAAGAGGTCGGGATAGGAAGTCGGGACAGGAGGTAGAGATAGAAGGACAGGATATAAGGTCGGGATAGGAGGTCAGGATAGGAGGACGGGATACGGAATATGAGGTCGGGATAGGAGGTCGAGATAGGAGGTCTGGATAGGAGGTCGGGATAGGAGGACGGGATAGGAGGTCTGGATAGGAGGTCGGGATATGGCAACAATATATGAGGACGGGATATGAAGTCAATAGCCATTTGTTTATTTTCCTCCACAACAAAGATTAGGAAGAAAAAACCGTGCAACGCCGGGTACAAAGCTAGTAATAATGTAATAATAACAAATTTCGTTTTTTTTTTTTAGTTTTCTATGACAATGGCTCAATGTCTTCTTCAGACAAAATAAATCTAAATATTGGAAGAAAAGTGCAAAGCTGGCAATTCAAGAATTCGCTGTCAGTTCGCGGTAACAAGTCATTTTTAATAGCTCAAATCCACCCTAAGCGCGGAGCGTGAAGATCATTTACAACCATCTCCCGCTCTGTCAATCATGGGGCGTAATTCATCATAATTATCCCAATATTAATGTGAGGTCTTCTCGCCGGATACTTAACAAAAATAGAGTCTACGCCTCAGATATGCGCAGGATTAACAATTTCAGAATTTCAATATTTTTGCTGCACAAAAATAGAAGCTTGACCCATAATTTACATGGATTCTTTATATGTTAAAGACCCTGCGGGTCGGTGCACAATACAGAATGTAATGTTACTGTTTGGTCATCATGTTTTGTCCTGATGGGAACAAAAGTCCTATGGGAGAATACTGTGGGGTACCGTATTTTTCGCCCTATAGGACGCACCGGCATATAAGACGCACCCAATTTTAAAGGTGCAAAACCTAGAAGAAAAAAAAGATTCTGAACACAACAGTGATCTTGAACCTGCGGACCTCCAGATGTTGCAAAACTACAACTCCCAGCATGCCCGGACAGCCGTTGGCTGTTCGGGCATGCTGGGAGTTGTAGTTTTGCAACATCTGGAGGTCCGCAGGTTGAAGACCACTGGTAGGAGGTAATACTCACGTGTCCCTGCCACTCTGGACCGTCACCGTTCATCACCGCTGCCCTGGATGTCGCCCTCCATTGCTGTCGCCGCGTCCCCGTGGTGTCCCCGTCGCTCCGGACATCTTCTTCCTCGGGATCCACGCTCTCAGTCGCCGTCATCACGTCGCTACGCATGCCGCTCCTATTGGATGACGGGACGGCGTGCGCAACGACGTGATGATGTCGAAGGAGAGCGCCGGCCATGCAGGGGATCCCGGCACGGAGCAGACACCGAGGAGGCAGGTAAGGTCCCTCCCGGTATCCTGTAAGCTGCTCGGGACGCCGCGATTTCACCGCGGCGGTCCCGAACAGCCCGACAGAGGAGCCGGGTTAGTGTCACTTTCGCTTCAGACACAGCGGTCAGCTTTGATCGCCGCGTCTGAAGGGTTAATACAGGGCATCACCCCGATCAGTGATGTCCTTTATTAGCCGCGGGTCCCGGCCGTTGATGGCCGCAGGGACCGACCCGATAGGGGTGTATTTGCCGTATAAGATGCACCAACTTTTCCCTCCCAGTTTTGGGGAAGAAAAAGTGCATCTTATACGGCGAAAAATACGGTATATGATACATCTGAATATACAATGAGTAACGTCGACACCATCTTACAGTGACATTGAGTCTGTATTTTGCATCAACTCCATGAAGATGGAACACGAAAAGCATCTTTGTAGGATTTAGGGTGGGTTCACACTATGTTTTGATGATACGGTCACCGGACCCAGCCCCGATCTCATTCATTTGAATGAGCCGACCGGAGTCATATAGTGACTCCGGTCGGCTCCCTTTTGCCCCGTATCTGATTTTCTGACCGGACCTAAAACCGTGGTAGTATCTATGTAGAGAAGGACGGCATCAGGACATGGTGCACCGTGCTCGTGGATCATAGAAATCCAATGTAACAAGGAGAAATCCCGGCACCAGTGGCTTTGATGCAAATAAAAGGATTTATTTATAATACAGTAAGTACAGTGGTCCCTCAACATATGATGGTAATCCGTTCCAAATGGACCATCGTTTGTTGAAACCATCATATGTTGAGGGATCCGTGCATTGTAAAGTATAGGACAGTGGTCTACAACCTGCGGACCTCCAGATGTTGCAAAACTACAACACCCAGCATGCCCGGACAGCCAACGGCTGTCCGGGCATGCTGGGAGTTGTAGTTTTGTAACATCTGGAGGTCCGCAGGTTGAAGGCCACTGGTATTGAAGATTATACTCACATGTCGCCATCTATCGCTGTCGCCACGTCCCCGTAATGTCCCGAGGTCTCTGCTTCCCAGGCATCCTTGCTCTCCGTCGCCTGCTCCTATTGGATGACGGGACGGCGTCTACAGCGACGTGATGACGACGATGGAGAGTGCCGACGATGCAGGGGATCCCGAAGAGGACGCGCCGGAGCCCCGAGGACAGGTAAGTGATCGTCAGCGGAGCACACGGGGCACCGTAAACGGCTATCCGGGGGCAGCTGAAGCAGTCTGCGCTGCAGGATAGCCGTTTATGCGATGGCCCCGACATACAAAAGCATCGTATGTTGATGCTGCCTTCACCATGTGATGGCCTCTGAGAGTGATCGTATGCTGAAATGATCGTATGTCGGGGCCATCGTAGGTCGGGGGGGTCACTGTATGATACATGTTACAAGATGCGTTTCGGCTAATGCCGCCTTTTTCAATCGTATTTAAGATTGAAAAAGGCGGCATTAGCCAAAAAGCGTCTTGTAACGTGTATAATACTTGCTGTATTATAAAAAAAAATCCTTTTATTTGCATCAAAGCCACTGGTGCCGGGATTTTTTCTTGTTTCACTAAAACCGTGGTTTACCGTTGTTTTTTGTCTGGTCAGAAAACCGGATATGGGGCAAAAATTAGCCGACCGGAGTCACACCATGACTGCAGTCGGCTCATTCAAATGAATGAGATTGGGGCTGGGTCCGGTGACCGTATCATCAAAACATAGTGTGAACCCACCCTAAATTCTACAAAGATTTTTACTCCCCCCAGCCAGATCCGGTGACTGTATTATCAAAAGGTAGTGTGGATATAGAATTTTATAGAGTATTTATATCCCATGCACTGAATTTATTAACCACTTATTATTTAATTAAATACTAATACATCATGACATCATCAGGGGAGAATAGAGCTGGGCCTGCTCCATACACAGCCTGCTTTAGTATAAACTGTCATGTGACTCCAATAACTCCCAACAAGGTAGTTTTTCCCCACCCCAGATGCTGCAGTCAATGACGACCATAGAACCATAGGTCCCTCTCTGTCACTCCTGGTTGGAACCTCAAGAAAAAAAAAAAAAAAAAAACTATTACCCCCAAAGAGGCAGGTGTAATGCCTAGCACTCCGGGTCCCGCTGCCTCCCCGGAGCGCTCGCGGCGTCCCTCTGTATGCAGCGCTCCGGTCAGCGCCGCTGACCGCGAGCGCTGCTCCTCTGACACCGGAGGGGACGCGATTCACGGGACGTGCCCGCTCACGGATCACGTTCCATGTCACTTACCGCACGCCTGCTGCTGCTTCTTCCCAGCGCGCGTGGCCCCGCTCCCTAGGGCGCGTGCGCCGGCTTATTAAGATTTAAGGGGCCAGTGCATCACTAATTGTTGCCTGGTCCAATCTGTGTAAAACATATAAAAACCCACTCCCCCTTCCTGTCCTTGCCGGATCTTGTTGCCCTAGTGCCCTGAGAAAGCGTTTTGTGTGAATCCCTAGCCTTTGTATCCAGACCCTTTGCTGTTGCCCCTAACTACGAACCATTGCCGCCTGCCCTGACCTTCTGCTTCGTCTGACCTTGCCTTAGCCTTGGCCTTGTGTACCACGCCAGTCTCAGCTGCCAGAGAGGTCGAGTCGCTATCAGGGGATACGACCTGGGAGTTACCGCCGCAGCAAGTCCATCCCGCTTTGCGGCGGGCTCTGGTGAAAACTAGTAACTCCTTAGAACCGATCCCCCGGTGCGGCCCACGTCATCACCTCTCTGGCACAGAGGATCCACCTCCAGTATCCTCACCAGCCGTCAGCCCGGACACTGACAGCAGGGATGCTGGGTATGCCCTCCATTGCTCAAAGCCGGAGAGTGAGAGTGAAAGAGTTTAAAGGGGTACTCCGCTGCTAGACATCTTATTCCCTATGCAAAGGATAGGGGATACGATGTCTGATTGCAGGGGACCCAGCAGCGGGACCTCCACAATCTCCCGCATCACCCAGCATTCTAAACAAAAGCCGATTTCATGACGTCGCGGACATGCCCCCTTGTGATGTCATGCCCCCTCCATTCATGTCTATGAGAAGGACACTCCCCCTCCCATAGACATGAATGGAGGGGGCATGGTGGAACGTCACAAGGGGGAGTGAGCGTGATATCACGATCAGGGCTGTAGCTCCCATGAGGCGGGTGAGGCGATCGCCTCAAGTGCGCTGTTGCAAGGGGGCCCAGCGGCCAGGGCTGTATTGGCCCTGGCAGCTGCACCTGCTTGCTCAGGGACTCCAGCACACATTACACTGAGGCATTGATTCCCAACCGGGATGCCAGGACACTCTCCTGGGAAATATGGCGCTAACATTTTTAGATTTTTCTGCCCAGGCCTGCGCAGGTGAGTCACAGGCGTGCAGGCCGGGTGGGAGGGAAGTCTGTGTGCAGTTCTGGGACGGGTGATGCTGCAGCTCCAATGCTCATGTATCCTCCCTCTCCTGTGGAGCAGCTCTGGACTCTGGATTCTCCCTGGTCCCTCAGCAGAATGATGTGGATGGAGGGAAGGAGCAGGGGTGGCGCTAACAGGGGCCTATTCAGCTTCAGGTACTGAACCCCCTCCTTCTGTCACCCCTCTACACCCCTTGTCACCACTGTACATCCCACTGTCAGTCACCCCTGTACACCTCTCTACACCTCTTTGTCACCCCTGTCATACCTTTACACTCCCGTTACCCCTGTACGCCCCTCTGTCACCCATGTACACCCCTCTACACCTCTGTCATCCATGTACACTCCTTTATCACATCTCTACACCCCTCTGACACCCATGTGCACCCCCTCTGTTTCCCCTCTTTCTACTAAGTACACCCCTCTGTTACCCCTCTGTCACCCATGTACTACCCTCTGTAACTCCTGTTCACCTCACTGTCACCCATGTACACCCCTCTGTCATTTCTCTACACCTAATCACCCCTTTACTCCTCTACACCTGTAAAATGGGTGAAACCGTGGCCAAGCTACCTACCTATAGGGGATCCTACATATAGCCCACATATAAAAAATGATTCGGTAAGGGTGTCCCGCAAATATTTTTTTCCAAGGGGTGCCCCAAGCCAAAATGGGGGGAGGAGTTCACAATTTTTTATTCTCGCCTCAGGATCACAAAGAGCTAGCTACAGCTCTGGTCACGATCACGTCCTCTGGCTCCATCATTCTAAAGAAAAGGCTGGAGCAGCGGAGTACCTCTTTTAATTCAGTTCACCTGAAACATAACCCACTTGGTTTAGTGTGGGGGCAACAACTGTGAGTCTCTCTTTTAAGTATATTTATGTTAAACCCATGTTAAAAAAGCTTTATGTTTGATTAACCTGTTAAGGATGAAGGGTGTAAAGGTACGCCCTTGCGTCCTGGTACTTAAGGACCAAGGACTTTCCTGTACGCCCTTAATCCTTAAGCGTCTTTGAAGCGAGTGCAGGAGCTGCGCTCTCTTCAGAGCAGTGAGTGTCGGCTACCATCAGTAGCGTCATACTCACTGCTTATTGCATTATACAGTGAATGCAATCTAATCATTCCAAAAAAAAGTCCCATAAAGGAACTTATAAAAATAAAAATAAAAATAAAGTTTCTAAAATGATATAAAACCCTCTCCCCTAATAAAAATCTAAAATTATTTTCCCATTTTACAAAAAAAGAAAAAAAAAAGAAAAAAGTTAACATTCGGTATCGCGCATGCATACATTTCCAAACTATTAAAATATCATGTTTATGATCCCACACGGTAAATGGCGTAAATGTAAAAAAAATATCAAACACCAAAAATACTGATTTTTTTTTATCACATATTGGAATTTTTTTTAAATAAAAAGCAATCAAAAAGTCCTATTAAAACAAAAATGGTACCGATATAAACTACAGATCACGGTGCAAACAATGAGGCATCACTCATCCCCATATATGGAAAAATAAAAAAGTAATAGGGGTCAGAAATGGACAATTTTTATACATACCAATTTTGCTTAATAAAAATGTTAGCATTTTTTATAGATAGTGAAATAATCCAAAAACGATATAAATTGGGTATTGTTTTAATCACATTACCCTACATAATAAAAATAATGTATAATTTTTTCCATAAACTGCACTGCGTAAGAACCAAACCCCCCCAAAAGTGGCAAAATTGCAGTTTTCTTATGTTTCCACCTACAAATAATATATTTTTGTTGCGCCATACATTTTATGGTACAATTGTTCGCGCAAAAAAAACAAGCCCTCATATGGGTCTGTAGGTGAAAAAAGACTTATGGATTTTAAAAGCAGAGGAGGAAAAAAACAAAAATGCAAAAATGAAAATTGGCCTGGTCCTCAAGGGAGATATGAACAAAGTAGGAGACAGGCACCTGGCGCCACTACTGTGATGCATATACTGAAGACAACATTAATATTTTCAACTCGGATCATGTGAACCGACTGAGCGGTGCTCACGTGCAGAAACAAAGTCCGTAATCACTAGTAGCAACAAGAAAAGTACAAACGGAGCACTAATCCGGGTGAAATCACTTCTTTCTTGCAGAAGGCGACTTTGCCTGAAATGCATATTCCACATTAAATTTAAAGGGGTAGTCCGCTGCCCAAGCGTTTGGAGCATTTTGTTCCGCACGCTTGGAGCGGGCGGCAGGGGTCGCAATGTCACAGGCACACCCCTTGTGTCATCATGCCACACCCCCTAAATGCAAGTCTAAGGGAGGGGGTGTGGCATAACTTCATGAAGGCGTGGCCATTATGTCGCAACCCCAGCCATCTGCACCCAGTGTTCTAAACGAAAGCCAGGTGCTGCAAAGAGCTTGCAGGGGTCCCAACTGCAGGAGACCCACGATTAGACTTCTTATCCCTTATCCTTTGGATAAGATGTCTAGGCGCAGAGTACCCCTTTAATGCTTTTAATGCATATTTATATTAAACCCAGGTAGAAATACTATATGTTTGATTAAACCCAGAAAATACAGGTAACTCTGCGTAAGATGTCTCTTCTATGCTAAGATTTGCAGTGCACTAACTGGAAACGGTAATGCAGGTCACAGAAGGCCACTGTCTGACAAGTTTTACCAGCCTCTTAAACCCACCCCTATGCTGTCTCCTTATTGGCTGTATGTCTCATAATGCAAGCAATGATTGGCTAACCCTGAGTCATGTGATCTTGCTGCTAGCTGCAAGGTATGCTGGGCTACCCTGCCATCATCTTAGTGTAACTTTCTTAACCTATGCATTCCGATGCTAAAACGTGCCATGTGTTCCTCATCCCTTGTGCTATAATAGCGCCATTGCCAGGCTTGCGTGAGCCGAGCCTGGCTAAGTCCGTAAGTTGGTCAAACTGCTGTCACCCCAGACTTCTGAGCGAGATCGGGTTTGCAGCTGTTTCACTCACATAGACCACCAGGGATTCGGAATTACCTGAATAACTTTTTTTTCAATGACAACCGTGGATAAGCGGCTACTTTGCTTGTTGCCCAGGGGGTCATTCTCTATACAGTGCTGGTCATATGGTCACAGGGACTAAGAAGAAAACACTTTATTGATGTGCCGAGCGCCATTCATTAACAATATCATTAATACCTATTCCGATGCATGATTCTTAGATGAGGGACAATTATCGTCTGGTGTCACAGAGGTCTCCGAGCCGTCCACGTCCAGGTCACCTGAAGTCAGCGCAGAACGACATCAACATCATTACCGGGACACATCAAGGCTTTACTGTACTAATACTGTAAATAATTACACCGTATATGATTATGTATGGACCGTATTGTGGATGGAAAACTCCGGCTGAGCTTTGGCTTTTTGGCTTTATATTTACAGTGACTAGAGCCCATAAGTCAGCAATAGGACCCCACGTCTCCACAACGTTATATCTGTGTTTAACCCCTTCTTACCACAGCAATTTTGGAGATGGCATTTTAGTTTTTGTCCTCCAAGACCTCTGAGAGCCATAAAGAGGGTTGAGCACATCACATTCAACTTTTTGATCGCCTTTTAATCCAGAAGTGGCTGAAAAATGGCAATGCCGGCATGATTTTTTTTTTCTGTATCATACAAAACAATGAAATTTGTTTTTTACAATATATTCTGTTTTTAAGTATTTATACCTGTATCAATATGTATATATCAACAATCCCGCGATCATCAGCACAGGTGCAGGCGACTGCTGGAAAAAAGTGCAACATAATCCTGTGTAAGATAAAAAGTCTAAAATCAATGCAGTACTCCATTTAATGCAAAAAACTTTTAATCCATCAAAAAAAATGTGTTACAGCAACGTTTCGATATATCAATGAATGTGTGTATGTGTTTCCCAACAGAACATCTGAACTAAACTTACTACAAAGTCTTTCTTATATGTGAACTAAAAATATAGTAGAGTAGCCGACAATCTCTGCAGCCCGGAGTAACACAATCAGGTGATGTACCGGAAGTCCTATGTAAGTCTATGGGCTTCTAGTACATTGCCTGATTGTGTTACTGTCCTGCTGCAGAGATTGCCCAGGAGTTTTACACATCCTGCCGCTGGACCAACAAAGTATGATTTTACTGTCCTGCAGGCAGGTGCAGAGAATAGTTCACACCTGGGAATTTTGATATTTCAGAGATCCCGCTGTAGCAGAGTCCGGTTGAATTCCATGGGATTCTGCTGCACTGTGCACACGGCGGAATTTCCGTGTCCGCAGAAAGAATTAACCTGTCCATTTGTTCTGCAGACTCCGTACAGAATGCCTAGCCATCTATAAGACAGCACATTCACATACGGAAATTTTCCGAGGTGTGAACATAGCCTGGTGTGTAGGGAGAGGGGAGGGGCAAGTAAAGGAGAGAAGGTTTCCTGTGGGCTGAGAAAAGACATCAGTGTGGGGGCAGGGAGAGGGCATGGCAGCACTGCTGCAGCGAAGAGTGCAGGGTGGACAAGCAGCCTTTCACTGCTGGGGCTTCAGTAGACTGGGAAAGCTGGGTGGCACTCAGTATGCATACCACCCAGCTTTGCCAAAGACCTCCAATATAGTTGCTTTACCAGACAGATAGTCTTTTCAGGAGACTGGGAAAGCTGGGTAGCAGGCAGTAGCAGGCTCACATTTCTTCCCTAATAATGTTTCATTTACATATCATTGTTGCTTTTCCACTTCCACAAGGGTTTAGGTAACGCTCGGTATTCAGCTAGTAAACGTATAAAAATCAGAAAGCATTTATGTTAATAGCGTGGACATCTTTGAACACAGCAATACCAATTATGTTCTGGCTGTTTTTTTTTTTTTTTTTCCACACTATTTTTTTTTATTGTTTTGACTTTTTTATTTTCAAGACATGTTATTTTTTCACACCAAGACAGCTTTGCACATTTTTTTTTTTTGTTACTTATTCTTTTACTTACCCTAAGGCTGTGGTCTCAAACTGTGGCCCTCCAGATGTTGCAAAACTTCAACTTCCAGCATGCAGTTGATTACCAGATCATTACAATCTCTACACTTCTTTATTTACCAATGGTGTCCAAAATAAGTCTCTCCAGATGTTACTGTTGCGATCTCTACACTTCTACATTTACCAATGGTCTCCAAACTGAGTCCCTCCAGATGTTATGGCTGTGATCTCTAGACTTCTACCTTTACCAGTGGTCTCCAAACTAAGATCCTCCAGATGTTATCGCTACAACCTCTAAACTTTCCTCTATCAGTGGTGTCCAAACTGAGTCCTTCCAGATGTTATTGTTGTGACCTCTACACTTCTACATTTACCAATGGTGTCCTAACTTAGTCCCTCCAGATGTTATCGTTGCGACCTCTAGACATCTACATTTACCAGTGGTCTCCAAACTAAGTCCCTCCAGATGTTATCGTTGCGACCTCTAGACATCTACATTTACCAGTGGTCTCCAAACTAAGTCCCTCCAGATGTTATCGTTGCGACCTCTAGACTTCTACATTTATCAATGGTGTCCTAACTTAGTCCCTCCAGATGTTATCTCAATCAACTTAAATCTACCAATGAGGCCACAGATGTATACACAAGTAAGCTAAAATGTTCATTTTTTATTAGAGATTATAATAGAAAGACATTGCCTCACAATAAAGTGCTCAGAAAAATTGCATCATATATATATTACAGAATGAAAGACAAATGAACCAGGGTGGGGTATAGGATACAGGTGATTAACCTGATCTAACCGACCCTGCCTAGTCTAACCCCTTGCCCTGACTAGAATAAGTGTGGACAGGGACAAGGGATATAGATGATGTACAGAACCAAGAATACCAAACATAGAAAAATAGACAATAAAATGACACAATATGTCTAAACTCTTACTCCTTATAACCTACGCGTTTCACCCTAACTTGTAATTTGGGGTTCATCAGGGCTCGGAGGAGCAGTCAACATACCTTTGTATATATTAATTAATAAACAAAACACCACATATGTAATTGTAAAAATACAAAAGATAGTGAGGCACATATAATAGATAAATCACAAGTAATAGCTGCACGATGATGCTGAGTCAAAAATAGATACTGCAGATAAATTAGATGAATTCATCCACATAGGCCACAAATGTAGCGGCGTCGCACGCTGAGTCCATACAATGGACACCAGAGATCGGGAGTGTATCATCTCCCGGGATTTTCCATATTAGGGAAGCGGAACTGCCATTTATCTGTCACCTTTTGCGTGATTATCAATAGGAGTCTATAGTGTTTTGTGATACGTCTGACCTATATCAGCTAGTAACCCCATTTGGTACCCGTGGACTATTTGAACCAGGGCTCCAGTAGTACCGGTAATTGAGGGTTGTGTATCCTAATAGTACTTCACTCAGCGATTTTGAGTACATACAACTATATGAGAAGTTTCTATTTGGGCAAGGGATGTACTGACACATCTATTGAAAGCAAAATCAAGGATTCTCATTTCTACATTTGTGGCCTATGTGGATGAATTCATCTAATTTATCTGCAGTATCTATTTTTGACTCAGCATCATCGTGCAGCTATTACTTGTGATTTATCTATTATATGTGCCTCACTATCTTTTGTATTTTTACAATTACATATGTGGTGTTTTGTTTATTAATTAATATATACAAAGGTATGTTGACTGCTCCTCCGAGCCCTGATGAACCCCAAATTACAAGTTAGGGTGAAACGCGTAGGTTATAAGGAGTAAGAGTTTAGACATATTGTGTCATTTTATTGTCTATTTTTCTATGTTTGGTATTCTTGGTTCTGTACATCATCTATATCCCTTGTCCCTGTCCACACTTATTCTAGTCAGGGCAAGGGGTTAGACTAGGCAGGGTCGGTTAGATCAGGTTAATCACCTGTATCCTATACCCCACCCTGGTTCATTTGTCTTTCATTCTGTAATATATATATGATGCAATTTTTCTGAGCACTTTATTGTGAGGCAATGTCTTTCTATTATAATCTCTAATAAAAAATAAACATTTTAGCTTACTTGTTTATACATCTGTGGCCTCATTGGTAGATTTAAGTTGATTGATATATTATAATTTATCTCCAAGGGTATACGTATCAGTGGTTGAAGGACCCGATATTTCCTTTCCGTAGTTAGTTTTTCACCAGATGTTATCGTTGCGACTTCTAGACTTCTACATTTACCAATGGTGTCCTAACTTAGTCCCTCCAGATGTTATCGCTACAACCTCTTAACTTTCCCCTCTATCAGTGGTGTCCAAACTGAGTCCCTCCAGATGTTATCGTTGCGACCGCTACACTTCTACATTTACAAATGGTGTCCTAACTTAGTCCCTCCAGATGTTATCGTTGCGACTTCTAGACTTCTACATTTACCAATGGTGTCCTAACTTAGTCCCTCCAGATGTTATCACTGCGATCTTGAGGCTTCTACCTTTACCAGTGGTGTCCAAACTAAGTCCCTCCAGATGTTATCGTTGCGAACTCTAGACTTTTACATTAGCCAGTGTTGTCCAAACTAAGTCCCTCAAAGGTTGCAAAACTTCAACTCCCAGCATGCCCGGACAGCCAATGGCTGTCCGGGCATGCTGGGAGTTGAAGTTTTGCTACCTCTGGAGGGCCACAGTTTGTGACCACTGCCCTAGGGTGCTACATAAAATTCTTGTTTCTAACCACAGTAATCCAGCATGACAGTACCACTGTCAGTGTCTCATCCGCAACGTAAAATGTTCATACACGATACAAAGGAGCAAACCCTCTGATGTATGAATGTCCATGGGAAATTCTACTTCCTCCAAGGGAAATTATAATGTTCATTCCCTTTATATTTATAAAAAATAAATTTAAAAAAATCTGCATTTCATGGGAAACATCATTGTAACAGTGAGTAATGAGAGGAAAGAGTTGTATCACTGCAGAACACACGTATTAAGTATATGTGGAGTGAAGGATCGGGCTCGGGCGATGTTTATGTAAACCGCGCAAAAACAGATGAGACGCCGAAACATGAATCACAACTATGATGCGTTCGTCTGTACGGAGATGATCGGCTCCAGATGTTTCCATGATACACAGCAGCCGGCAGGTTGTGGATGTTTTCCATAAACTTTGCACGTTACAGATGTCAGAAATTCAGCTTCCGACAGTCACATGACCCTTTCAGTTCATTGAGATTTTCGGCAGGTGTGAACATACAAGAGCCTTTTATAGCTACTATAAGGACTCGTTTACACGAATGGATCTGCAGCGTATTTTACGCCGCGGATCCGCCGATGATGGACCCTACAGTGTGCCTCCAGCTGTGCCTGCTCGGAGCAGCAATCCGCCGCTATCAGCAGACACACTGTGATGAGCGAGTCGCCGCGCGCATGCGCAGTATACTCGCGCACATCACTGCTGCACTCAGCCTAGCTCAGGGAGCCGGGGGAGCGGCCGCGATATGTGTGAATACACCGCGCATGCACACGGCGGCTCGCACATCGCAGTGTGTCTACTCGTAGCGGTGGATTGCCGCTCCAAGCAGGCACAGCTGGAGGACCACTGTAGGGTCCATCATCGACGGATCCGTCCGTGTGAACGATCCCTATGGGAGTTCAAAGCTTCGAAAGTCTTTGCAGAATTTTGCATCCACTTTTCTATTTCTCCTTTTCAAAAATTGGCAATATTTATCATGGTGCTAAAGTGCATTTGTGCCAAATTTATTGTGCTCGCTATAGCAGGGAATTAAAACATTTTGCGCATGGACACATTTTCCCTGCAGAACATTATCATTTTCTATGATTCAACAATTGCATAAAAATTGTGTGACTTTTTATCCAGTGCCAAAAAAAGATTCGTCACTTTCCTACACTCACCAAAAAAGCTAAACCATGCTGGTGAATATTTGAACATTTTTAGGGGTATTTTTGAAAAAAAGTTAAAGGAATCTGTCATGTGTCACCTGTTGGTACAGACAGGTAGTCAGGTGACACTGATGACAATGGTACTTACCTTGTCCCACTCCATGCTGTTGTTCTCCGGCAATCCTCTTCGGTATCTTTAGCTCCGGGCCCGACTTGGAGCATGGGCGGAGCTTATTGACATTACCGCTGCTGTTTGCTAGCTGCGGGACCCAGCAGAGAACAGCAGCGGTGATGTCACTAAGCTCCGCCCATGCTCCAAGTCGGGCCCGGAGCTGAAGATACCGAAGAGGATTGCCGGAGAACAACAGCACGGAACGGGACCAGGTAAGTACCATTGTCATCAGTGTCACCTGCACTACCTGTCTGTACCAACAGGTGACACTGATGACAGATTTCCTTTAAAGCTTTGATACTCCCCTTATTTAATATATCCTCCCTAATATTACTCCCGGGTTACAGATTATATATACATAAATCTTATATTATTTAACACATTATACACTGTTGTGTATAAATATAATTATATGTATAATATATTTAATACCATTATTATAATTTAATATTTTAAGTATAATATATTAAATATCATTATTGTATATTATATATATATATATATATATATATATATATATATATATATATATATATATATATATAGTTTTTTTCCCATATAATATTACTGAATGTTTAAAATGATGTTTTCTATTATTTTGAGTAATATCATATGTATGGTAAAAAAAAAAAAAAATATATATATATATATATATATATATATATATATATATATATATTTATATATATATGTTGTTTTCCCCCCGTGGGCACTGGTGTCGCGGCGGTGGTGGTCGCCGCCCAGTGCTACACCATTTTATGCTAGGGACGTTAGGGACCCACTCTAAATAGGTGGCCTTGACGTGGCGAGTGGGCTTGTACTTTTTGATCAAAAATGTATAATAACAACCTGTTAGTTTTTGATATTATGCTGAGAAGCAATCAGATCATTATACAAGATTGTAGATGTGCACCATGTCTGTTTTCTACCCGAATTCACACACATATATATATATATATATATATATATATATATATATATATATATATATATATATACGTTTATTTCATAAATAATCTGTCTTGTTTTTAAAATTGTGAAAAGGTGGTTAACCACCCCAGAGGAGCTGTAGTATCTGTCACCCAGCTTTCTCAGGATTCAGCAACAGTTTTGGTCACATATCTCAATGTTAACTTCTAATATTCCTATAGTTTACAGTCGGGGGTGGGGTATATGATCCTATAAAAATGCAATCTGCACAACAATTCTAGACTACAGCATGATCCCTTTGTGGCCATTACTGTAACAAAGCGGGATGGAGCAGATATTGTGCGCGGCCTTGAACAAACGTCCCATTACCGGCAGATCAGCATATTTGTATTATTTAATTGGCCGCGGTGTACAAGGAGCGGAGCTCTGGCCTTTTCACTATGTGCATTAGTAAATATTCATCATTGTTCTCCAGTGAGAAGAATTCCTAAGGTTAATATATTGTAACATTCATGGAATTTGATAAAGAAATTACATTTTTTCTTCCAGACGCCGTAATTATATATACATCAGTTTTACACACAACGTGTTAGATTGTAACTCATCAATGGAAGAGATTCCCAGCATCATGTAGGAGGTTGGAAACAAGAAAGTAATTGTAATACAGAAGTCCAGAGCAGAATGTGGTGCGTCGCTAAGCGTTTACGTGAACATAGGTACTCAGCAGATAGGTAGTAATGCGTATATAGGGGCTGCGGCTCAGTCCAGGCTTAATGAATGCAATCATATAAAGGAGAACAGAACGGACTTCGCACTCACTGGGATCTTGCAGCTTTCTTTATTTCTTAAACATTACAATATTGATGAAGGTTCACATATACGGGACAGGCGTGTGGGGGGAAGTCCTCAGGGCAACTCACCAGAGTTATTGTGTTAACATTACTGTAAATGTACATTACATCACTTATCCTGTACTGATCCTGAGTTATATCCTGTATTATACTCCAGAGCTGTGCTCACTATTCTGCTGGTGAGGTCACTGTGTATATACATTACATTACTTATCCTGTACTGATCCTAAGTTATATCATGTATTATACTCTAGAGCTGTACTCACTATTCTGCTGGTGAGGTCACTGTGTACATACATTACATTACTTATCCTGTACTGATCCTGAGTTATATCCTGTATTATACTCCAGAGCTGTGCTCACTATTCTGCTGGTAAGGTCACTGTGTATATACATTACATTACTTATCCTGTACTGATCCTGAGTTATATCCTGTATTATACTCCAGAGCTGTACTCACTATTCTGCTGGTGAGATCACTCTGTACATACATTACATTACTTATCCTGTACTGATCCTGAGTTATATCATGTATTATACTCCAGAGCTGCACTCACTATTCTGCTGGTGAGGTCACTGTGTACATACATTACATTACTTATCCTGTACTGATCCTGAGTTATATCCTGTATTATACTCCAGAGCTGTACTCACTATTCTGCTGGTCGGGTCACTGTGTACATACATTACATTACTTATCCTGTACTGATCCTGAGTTATATCCTGTAGATCTTTTATTAAAATTTCAAACATAACAATAAAAAAATTACAAAACATAAACATACCATATCCGACAGAACATATCAATATAGCGAATCGTAAAACCAAACACCATAGCATAAAATACAACATCGGTCCACCCCACACTCATTCCTGCACACAAACAAATATATACATTATTTACAAAAGACAGATTCCTATAATACCCATTATACCCATACCATACTAATAAACTATATACACTAATATACACTAATACTAAATGTGAATTTCCTGGCCCAGTTGCAATACCAAAAACCCAATACCAATAATATACCAAAAAGAATAGCAAAAACAACAATAATAATATATACAAAATAATAAAAAACCAACACAAACAAAATAACACCACTTTTTTTTTTTTTTTTTTGGCCCTGAGTACATGTTACCAGACGTCCATGAACCAGTCCAGGATTTTCTGTATATATAAAAGTCCCATACAAACCCCCTCCCCCCTTTTAACCCACCACCCAACCTAAACTAAACCCAAACCCCAGGTGGCATCACACAATATATACAGTATATACATTACATAAAATATACACAGACTAACAATATATACAATACATAAGTATACAAATAGACTACAACAATAAATACAATAACAAATACATATAACACTATAAGCCAAACAACAAACCCCTAAAGCTCAAGTTCAGTGCCTACAAGCCCTATATTACCATAAACCAACTGCTCAAAACAAAAAGACTAATGTGCCAGCATCAGCCCACCACCAGGGGGAGACAACGGGCTAAGGCACTTTAAAGGCAGAGCCCCTCCACAGACGAGAGGCCCTGCCAGCACCCAGCCTCTCGTACTCCAGAGAACGCACCTTCACCAGGTCACCGAGAATGTTCCTAACCACCACATCCACAGGGAGGATTTTACGCTGCGTCGACACTAAACACCGTGCGTTCCACGTGTAGTACCTAACCACTGAGCTGACTAGGAATAAAGTGCACCGGTCCCAGCCTCCAAGGTTTCTGAATGCCCCATAGGCCCATTCCGCATAGGAGAGACTGGCCAGCCGAGGCCAACCAATGGAAGCGCCCACCCTGGTGTAAACCTCTGTGTTAAAGGGACAATGAAGCAGAAAATGCTCCATGATTTCCAGCATGCCTCCACACTCTTCGCGGGGACATCCCCGGTCATCAGAGCTCCTGCACTTCAGATTGTCCCTCACACACAGTTTCCCATGGAAGCAGCGCCAAGTCAAGTCCCAAAACTTCAAGGGGATCCTGATAGAATTCAAAAGCTCTAAACCCACCTCCAGATCCCGACTTGGGCAGTCCTTGAGCGCCAATGGCCTCTGGAAATGGGAAGACAGGACCCCCTTGTCAAGGAATTTCCTCGACAGAGTCCTAATCTCCCCCATCCCCAGACCCCACCGACGAATAACCTTCAGAACCGGGGTAGCATAAGCCGGGAGATGCCCGTGTGGTGTGCGAAGATCCTTCACTTGCCCTCCTGTCTCCCATTCCTGGAAGAAAGGCCGAAACCATCCCCTACAGGAGGATACCCACGGAGGAGCCCTCTCTGACCAGAGGTTTGCTATATTGGTCTTAAGAAAAGTATTCACTAGGAATACCACGGGGTTGACCATACACAACCCCCCTAGTCTCCTTGTACGGTAAGTAACCTCCCTCTTCACTAGGCTCAGTCTATTCCCCCATAACATTTGGAAGAACACACTGTAGACCCGGGTCCAGAGAGGTTCTGGCAACATACATACACTGCCCAGATATATCAACAAAGGGAGCAGGAATGTTTTGATCAGGTTAACCCTTTCCCGGAGGGTCAAAGACCAACCCTTCCACTGATCCACCTTCTGAGCGGCGATCTTAAGCCTGCTGTCCCAGTTTTGTTTGGGGTAATCCCCTTGGCCAAATTCAATGCCGAGAACTTTTGCAGATTCCTGGGGCTCTGGAAGGGCGTCCGGGAGATCAAAACTAGGATCTCCCCCTCCCAGCCAGAGACTCTCACACTTATCCTGGTTGATCTTGGACCCGGATGCCTCCGAGTAGCGGTCCACCTCTGACATCACCCATCTGACCTCCTCTTGTGAGGAGACAAACACAGTGACATCATCAGCATATGCTACCGCCCCGCCAACGGTCCACAATCAATCCTCCTAAGGAAAGGATCAATTGCAAACACGTACAGCAAAGGGCTTAAAGGACAACCCTGACGGACACCAGATCCAACCTCAAAGGAGCGACCAATCCAACCATTCACAAGCAGGAAACTCTCTGCCCCTGCATACAAGGTCTTAAGCCAATCAACAAACCCCCCCGGCAGGCCATATCTCAGAAGAACAGACCAGAGGTACTTATGGTTAACCCGATCAAACGCTTTTGCCTGATCCAAGGACAGCAAGTACCCCTTCCAGTGGCCAGCCCTACCCTGCTCCACAGCCTCCCGGACACTGAGCACAGCACTAAATGTACTGCGGCCCGGAACAGAGCAATGCTGAGCCCCCGAAAGGAGCCGGGGTGCAAACTCCACCAGCCGGTTAAACAGCACTTTTGCCAGAATATTTCTGTCCGCATTGAGAAGAGCTATGGGACGCCAATTCTCAATGTGGGACGGGTCTTTACCCTTTGACAAGATGATCAGCGCTGACCTCCTCATTGTCTTTGGCAGAGTGCCCGAGGATAGACACTCATTAAAAACCGCAGTCAAGAGGGGAACCAAAGTGTCCTTAAAGGTCTTATAGAACTCAGATGTTAAGCCATCCGGACCGGGTGACTTCTTGAGGGCAAGCCCATCAATAGCCATCCTGACTTCCTCTTCCCGGATCATCTCTGTCAAAACGTCAAGAGAGGGGTCTACTCCTGGTTCAGGGATGGTTTCAGCCAAGAAAGCTGATACCTTATCTCGATCTAGATCCTTCCTTCCCAAGAGGTGCGAGTAGAAGGATCTGACGACCTCCAGGATCCCTGATCTGGACCTTTTCAAGGATCCCGTACTATCAATCAGTTCTGAGACTATTTTACTATTCACTGACATCTTGCAGTTTCTGTAAGGGTCGGGCGAGCGGTACTTCCCGTAATCCCTCTCAAAAACCAAAGATGCGTGACTATCGTACTGGCACTTCATCAGCAAGGACTTCACTCTGGAGATATCCTCTCGGCTACCTCCAGTCGAGACAAGGTTCTCAAGTTTCTTCCTCAGGCCCTGGTACAAGCGGTACCTATTTAGGCTTCTGAGGCCCGAGAGCTGGCGGAAGAATCTCGCAACCCTTTCCTTGAAGATCTCCCACCACTCTGACTTACTGTTACAAAGGCCCAGCAATGGTACCTGGCTCTGAAGAAAATCCTCAAAGGACTGTCTTATCTCCGCTTCTTCCAAGAGAGACGAATTCAGCTTCCAATAGCCTCTGCCCATCCGGGGGGTCTCTGTAACATTCAGAGAAAACAAAATTAAACAGTGTTCGGAGAACTCCACCTCAACAACAGACACTGCTGAAGAGACGGCCTCCTCCTTTAAATAAAACCTATCTATCCTAGACCTACAACTACCCCTATGATAGGTGAATCCCGCGTGGCCTGGGGTGTGCCGGATGTGGACATCCACCAGGCGAGCCTCACTCGCTATGCTATTTAGGGCGACGCTATCATAAGTCAGCTTGTCTCTGGCACCTCCCCTGTCTTGGGGCCTCGTGACAGCATTAAAGTCCCCTCCAAAGACCACCTGCCGACTTGTAAAAAGATAGGGCTTGATCCTCATAAAGAGACACTTCCGGTCCCACTTAGACTGTGGGCCGTAGATGTTAATAAGGCGAAGTTCTTGTCTCCTCATGAGGACATCTAAGATCAGGCACCTCCCCATTTCTAACTCGATAACCCGTCGGCATTCTACCGCTGCGGTAAAAAGGACCGCCACTCCGCTTTACGGCTCGGCCCCAAGAGACCAGTAGGAGGGCCCATTCCTCCACTCTCTTTTAGCCTTGTAGATAGATGACATATCTGTTAGCCTGGTCTCTTGCAAAAATAAAATATCAGCATTAATATGGGCAAAAAAATCATAGGCCGCAAATCGAGCCGTATCTGACTTTATGCTGGCAACATTAATGGATGCCAGAGTCAACGGAGAGGGTGCCGCCATCGAGGGTGATTGAGTTAGACAGCTTTCTTTTTCCCACCATCCTTCCCATCCACCCCACCACCCTCCTCATCAGATGATGGTTTACCCCTTTTTAGTGAGATGGATGTGTCCATTTTCCCTTTATTTACATTTTCCTCGTCCCCTGACTCTGAGCCAGTCCCCCCCCCTGAAGACATAGGTTCCCCAGGGAGAGAGGACTCAGGGTCCCCTGTGAGCCCCACCGCAACATCCGGAACCTCACCCCCAGCCTCCTCCTCCGAAGAGGAAATGTCGCGGAGGGCTCGGAACCGGTTGGAGAGACCAATCAGAGGGGGGTCAGTTGTACCTTCCTTTGGCATCTGGCGGGTGGGAGAAGATTTTAAATCTCCCTTTTTCTTATTCCTCCGAGTACCCCGCTTTGTTTCTGCCCATCTCCCTCTGTCCTCATCCGCGCTCTCACCATGGGAGGACAGCGAGGAGACAGTATCCTCCTCTTTGTGGATCCTTCCAGTCTCCTCATCCAGTTCACTATCCCCCAGGGCCTCAGCAGTAACACTGGTCGCAGGGACAGGATCAGAAGCCACCTCAGCTGGCTGATGCTCCTGTGACTCCTGAATCTCCCTATCCCTTTGACGCTTCTTGAGACGCCTCAGTTGGGCAGGCGTCTTCTGCTTACTTTTCTTCCCTGGCCCCTGCACCCCTTCATCCCCGCCAGCCATCCCCCCAGCAGAGTTCACCTCATGGCTTACCCCCACTGGGGCAACAACCGCGTTGACAAAGGAACGAGGGCAGCGACTGAATGGGTGACCTAAGTCACCACACAGGTGACACCTAATCTCTGCACAAGATGCAGCGAGATGGCCTATTTCCCCACACAGAGTGCACTTCTGCACAGTGCAATTGGCACTAAAATGTGTGGGGTCACCACATCTGTGACAGAGCTTCGGCTGACCCTGGTAGAAGATCTGGATACGATCCCTTCCGAGGAAGGTCGCAGATGGTATATGGGTAACGGTGTTTCCTGAAAGCTTAAGCTTGACCATAAACGTCCAGGCCCCTGACCAGATGCCATATTCATCCCTGTTCTTTTTTGGGACCTCCACCACCTCTCCATACCGACCTAGCCACGTCATGATGTCAATACAAGAAAGTGATTCGTTACGGGTTAAAACGGTCACTTTCTTGACATTGTTTTGGCGAGACACCGCCTGAATGGCAAAGTCTCGCCAGCCGGGCTCATTCTTTACCAGCTCATAATTCGACCAGAAGAGCTCAAGCCCCTCTGGCCGAACAAAGCTGATATCGAACTCAGGGGTACCATAAGGATGTATTAAGGCGTAGATGTCAGCTGCCTTAAAGCCCAACTTCAGCAGAAGCTCAACAACTTTAGATCTTGGAGGACATGTATCACTGCCTCTCCACCTCAGCCGGACCACATTCCTTCGGAGACCACCTGGCCCGGCTGTTGGGAGGGACCACACAGTATCCCCCCCTCTTTCCTCTCGGAAGGCTGAAAGACCATGTCTTTCTATCCAAAAGGATAGATCAACCTCCCTACCCTCTACATTGATTGATCTCTCCCCTCTCCTTAAGGCCCCCAGGAGACGCTGCTGCAAATTGCCCCCCCCCAGAGCCAGAAGACGAGGAAGGTGCCCCCCTCCCCCCAGCGGTGACATTTGCGTAGCTGCGTACCGGTGCTACCACCGCTGGGGGTGCAACTGGACCAGGCCCTACATCCCCACCACTAATCTGTGCCCCTTCAATACCCTCCTCCACATAATCCATACTCACACCATTATTGCCTGTTTTAGCTGATGTGCCCCCCATACCTCCACCCGTGCTACAGCCCATACTACAATTCACTCCAACATTAACCTCCTCATTCATACTGGCTGGACCGGTGCGTTCTGGTGCAGATAGTGTACCATCAGCATCACTGGGTACCAGAGCTGGAGCCACCACCACAGGACAGGTCACCGGTCCTTTATACAAGGACCGGGAAGCCTGCCTAGCCTGTTTATTAGTGGCCCCAGCCCTGTTTTTACTGGTACCCTCCGCCTCATCAGTACTGAAGTTTTCTGCTCCTGGGCGCCGCTGTTCTGGATAAGCGGCGCCAATACAAAATAAAGGTTTTAGTCCAGTCTTTCTGGGAGGCGAAGACATCTTGGCCCCAGCAGCTCTTTCACGATGACACCGCTGCTCCAAAGGAACAGCAGTGCCAACGCTCCGAGCCACCGGAGCTCCCGCAGCTGACTCTGGCACAAAGCCGCCACCCCCCCTCCCGTTAGGGAGCAGCCCAATGTGCCAGAGCCATCCATGCCCATCGCTGGGCAAATATCACTGTCCGACCTCACAGCCGATACATTGTCTGCTCCACCACTGTTACTACAAACAGCAATGGAGCTCACCGCCACACTAGACTGCATACTCTCCCCACTCTCCTGCACTGAGTCCACAGCAGAACTCAGGCTGGGCTGAGAAATGGGGTTCACACAGTGAGCTGACCCTGCGGCCAGTCCGGGGGGCTCAGGGAGGGGGGTATATACAAATGTTACCTGCTCCTGGAGCTTGGTCTTCTTTAGCTTCTTTTTCCTTCCCCCAGGTGCCTCCTCTGGTAACTCATCCCCAAACGTGAAGTCCTGGAGGCGACATGGGGACTCCAGGAGCTGGATCTGGGCCATCAGCGCCCCTCCCTGGTGACTGGTGCTGCTCTCATCCCCCGAACCGCCAGAGCCACGGCCAGATGACATCGCCACTTGCCCTGCAGGGAGCCCACTATATGGGGTCAGATGTTGCAGACCCCCGGGTGGATTTGGCTCAACATTATCGGCCTCCGCAGCGTCTCCTTCCTCCTCCACCCGTGGCTGAAGCCCCCTCAGCCGTCTCTGCTTCTCTCTCTCCATTGTATGAAAGCGGTCTTCATTTAAAAGTTTTTCCCTAAATGGCCCACTGTTCTCTAAAATAAAAGTTCTCTTCTTCTCCAGTATCCTTATTTCATTTTTCAGCTGTTTATTCCGGGCTGACAGCTCAGCTTTCTGTCGTTTCGCCGCAGTTTCCATCAGGGCTTTTTCTTCCCGTACCTCCTCCTGGAGCCTATACAAGCTGCCCCTTGCTTCCTCATAACCACGGATGTGTTCTGCCACACGAGAGTTATGGGGGACTCCAGACTCCCGGGCCCTAGGCATCCCCCAATCCTCCTCCACACATCCGTGGGCATTTAGCTTTGCTCCAGGAGGAGTATCACAGTCCACATTGTCAGGCCTTGTTGTCACAGTACCTGTGCTTCCGGAACTTCTTGCACTTGTAGTCCCACAACTTGCAGGGCCAGCCTTGCGGCTGCTCTTTGTCTCTACGGGTTCAGGTGTGGCTGGAGATGCATCGCTGCACCTCCTGGCAGAGCGCCTCAACCCAGAGACCTCTGATGCACTTCCTGACGCTGGTCCCTCCACACCTGGTCGCTGGCTCCCCCTGCCCCCCGCGGACCTGATTCGGGGGGCAGGTGTTGGGGTTCTCCTCTCCTCGCTCATGCCTGAACACACGCTCTCCCTCTGGGGAAGGAAGAACGTTGTCCGGCACAGATGACACGGCAGAGCTCAGAGTGCACACACACCAAACAATCCAGCAAACGACTTCCTCCACACTCAGCAGACTCACAGGAAGATGCTCCCTCTAGTGGCCAGACTCCAGAGCTGTACTCACTACTCTGCTGGTGAGGTCACTGTGTACATACATTACATTATTTATCCTGTACTGATAATGAGTTATATCCTGTATTATACTCCAGAGCTGCACTCACTATTCTGCTGGTTGATTCCCCTGCTTTTAAAGAGGTAAGGGCCACAAAAATCTGCTAATTACCATCAATGTATGGGAAAATCATGGGCTAGTGTGAAAAATTTGATTTTCTCATAACAAAAAACAGGCATATTGCTGTATAGTAATAATTTCCTTGTAATTCCCAATGATCTGAATGCAAAGTGCAGTAATGAGACCTCTGTACACCAGGATTCTGTGAAACAACTTGTAAACTTTACCAACATTTTTGAAAAATATGATTCGGACGATTCGTCAAATTTTCCCCAAAAATGTTATGGATTCGAATTTATTTGCGGCAAATCACTATTAAAAACGGCTATTTCTGGCCTACAGAGAGCCTCAATAGGGATGTAGAACACTTTTCCTTGCTGTAACACGCATAGGGTGTGTACTGGGTTAGTGAAATAATACTGTTATTCAGGAGAACATGCAGATTACAGGCATCACTATTAGAATCACTGTCGCAGAGCAGCACAATGACAGAGCTTGGAAGTTGCATCAGTAGCAGGAGACCATATAGTGGCTGAATGACACAGCCTCGAGGTTGCAGAAGCATGATGATAACATACGGTGGCAGTATGAGACAGCTTGGAGCTGGCATCAGCATGAGGAGAACATATGGTTGCAGAATATGACAGCCTTGAGGTGGCAGCAGCATCAGGAGTTCTGAAAGTGACCCGGTGACAGAGTGGGGCGGTGGGTGGCAATACCAGTACCCGGTGACGAAGGTGGGTGAAAAAAATAGAATTTGGCATCAGATGTGTGGCATCAGGGAGGTGGCAGGATCAGAATAGTGGCTGAGGCAGGTAGGCAGAAGAAAATGTTCTCTTTTGTAAAAGTGTTAGTGTGCACAAGTAAGTATTGAGGATATGCATTACGTAAACCTTAACTTTTAATAATATGCTTAGTATAAAATATATGGACCCAATTTTATTTTTTATATCAAACAAAAGGAAAGGTGTGCAAAAAATACCATATGCCCCCTACACCACCAAGTATTCCCCTGTAAGGCCCTACTCTCGCCCAATTAATTCCCTTCTTGGCAAGTGTTACTCAACCTAAAAAGGACGGCCCCACACAGGAACCTCTCTATTTCCACCTAGAAACCCAAAGTGGGGCCGCCCTTTTTAGGACGAGTAACACTTGCCAAGAAGGGAATTAATAATGTGAGAGTAGATCCTTATAGGGGTAGTTTTTACCCCCCACTGGTTACAATGGACCATACATTGTTCCCTTACACCTTTTAGAGGTCTTTGCATCACATCAATACTTGGTGGTGTAGGTGACACATGGTGTTTTTGGCACACCTTTCCTTTTGTTTGATTAAAAAAAAAAATTAGTCCATATATTTTATCCTAAGCATATAATTAAAAGTTAAGTTTTAGCTAATGCATATCCTCAATACTTACTTGTGGGCTGATGCGGAGGAATGTCTGTAACTGGGGAGCAGAGCCTTAAACATGTTTTTTACTATCCATATTTGTGAAGTGTTGATGGCACCAAGGTCAATCTACTCTGATGCATCTGGCATTGGTGGGTGGAAATCCTGGCTCATCCATTCCTGATTCCTCTTCACAAAGGTCAGTCTCTCATGGACAGTTTTTCATGGACAGTCAAGTTCGTCTTGGGGTTACTATGGCCCCCGCCGCACTAAACACCTGCTCTGATGGCATACTACTGGCCGGGCAGGACAGCTTTTCCAGGGCAAACTCTGCTAGTTGCGGCCACAAATAAAGTTTGGCTGCCCAGATGTCCAGCAGATCTTCAATGTTTGTTGGTATGGCCATGTCAAGGTATGCCACCATCTGTTGGTTCAGGTCCTGCTCCATGTCTACCTGCTGCTGATGAGTTGCTTCACTATGCGGCTGAAGGAAACTACTCATCAGCGACTGTAGACTCAGGCTGCTGCTGATTGAGCTTGTACTGCTCCTGCCACCCCACCCCTCCCCAGCAGCCATGCAGTGGAAGGTGAGCGCAGAGGGCCCCCCGAGTCAGACTTACGAGAAGATGGACGATGGCGCAGATAGGCATCGGCCAACTGACTACGTAGAATCTCTCTGTAGTAGGTCAGTTTGTCCCCCCTCTCAGTGGGTGTAAAAAAGGCCCCCATGTTATGCCGGTAGTGAGGGTCCCATAAAATGGAGAGCTGGAAGTCATCCCGCTGCCGAATGGTGACAATTCAGCGGTCACTATGCAAGCAAGTGAGCATGCATTGTGCCATTTGTGCAAATGACTCAGAGGAACTACCTGCCTCCATCTCCACTGCATGCTGCCACAGTGTGTCTGGGTCCTCTGTCTTGCCTTCATCATAACTCTCTAGCTCCTCTGGCTGCTCCTGCTCCTCCTCTCCTGTCAGATGACTAGAAAATTCTCCCATCTCTCAAAACCTAAACTGTGCTCCACTGTGCCCCTCCCCCTCCTCCTCCTCCAGTTCAGCTCCCACAGGTCTCATGTGGCCATGAGATGTAGGCGCCACGTCTCCAGTGCCCTGACGAGCCATCGTTTCCAACACGTGTTGTAGTAGATGAAGCAGTGGAATGACGTTGTTCATCCCGTAATCCTGGCAACTTACTAATATAAGGGGAGGACAATATGCTCCAGTACGCTTAAAACAGTATTTGTGTACAACACCAGCAGTACACACCAGTGCTGCAGCACACAGTCGCTGTGTACTACATCCAAAATTGCACTTTCTCTCTCAATCTCACTCCCTTCCCTATCAGTGCTCTTAGGCAGGATTTGGGCTTGAGGTGAATCACTGCTTTTCTGTGCAACACACTGCTCTCTGTCCCTCTCTGTAATAGAACGCTGATGTGACTGTGAGGTGAATCGCTGCTGTAAAAATGTTTTTCTGTGAAACACACACTGATGTCTGTCCCTCTCTATCTCTCTGCAATAAAAGGCTGAAGTGACCACCAAGATGGCTTTTGAGGATATAGGGCTTTGACACAGGGGTGACTGGCTGCTGATAGGCTGCATGCTACATGTGTTTAGGAGTCATCCTGTCTATCCTTGTTCCCGCCTTCCCAGGATTCCTTGCCCCATGTCCTCACATGTGGATCCGCCATTTTAGATGCCCTGGAGCCTGGACCGCACTAAATGGAGTTTAATGAAGCAATTTGCGTGATTGAATTGCGGCGATATTCGCATTTGTTGCAAATAAATTTGTTCCTGAAATTTGGATCAAATTCAGATTCGTCAGATTCGATTCGCTCATCCCTACTAGGAATGTTGCCAGTTTTTAGTCAGAGGAATTTATTTTTGATAAGTGTCTCTTTCAAGTTACTCTTTAGCTGTCGAACTAAATTTAGCATTCTTTATGGTGTTTCTCATGCCTGTTCATATACTATATAGGCAGATGTAAATGTTCTCAGCTGAATATGTCCCCACTCCAATTTACTGAAACACAACATTGTCTGTAAAACAAAACCCAGAAGGATGTAGCAGGAGAACTTCTCCTGATGTGACAGTCAGGCAGCACTAACTTCATCTGGAGGCCAACAAAAAGATGAGAGTATTGCAGAGAAGTCCTTGTTCAACTTTATTCTCTCTGACGAAGATGATAACCTCCCTTTTGGAGATGAATTATTGTAGCGTGATGTCCTCACAGCTTGGACAAGAACAGAAGCATGAACAGGGACTTGATTGGAGACAGGGTGGTGCAAAAGACAGGCCTAGGCTTGTTCTAATTGGTATGGGTCCCCCCCTTCTCCTGGGAAAGGATTGTGAGGATCATGTGACCAAGGAATCAATCATCTGTATGCAGTAATTCAGAAATATTAAACCTTAACACTCTGTAAGACCTTAGTGAATGCAATAAACGTAATGCAATGTAAATAAATGCATCTGCAATAACTGTTCGGCATCTTGTACACATTTTTACATTGTGCAAAACCTTTTCTCTCAGCCACACAAAAACTTCTTGTGAAATGTATCTGGAACAGTTTCTACTTACTCTACTTCGCCATCCATCTAGTCAATGTAGTTAGCAACAACACACACGGTATAGTCTATACATTGCCATTGAGTAGACTTATTTAGATGGTATTACTCCACAATGAGCAGGTGTGTGGGCCATAGCACACTGGTGTTCTATACTACCACAATGTGCTGCACATTGATGTATACCAGCCAGGTGGAGGTAAAAGGATTCTTTTATATAGTCTATCCTACAATAGACTAATATGGAGCTAATACTCTAAAAATAAGGGCCCATGCACACCTTGAACATTCCGTCCAGAGTTATTCTAAGCAGAGTTCCACTTGCACATTCATAGAATTGGTACCACTTGTGATTAATGCTTATTTTATAGAGAATGTTATAGTGGAAATAAGTGTTGGCTCATTTACAAATGTGATTGAACATGTTTTTCTACAGAATTTATGAAGTGTGCACAGAACAGCAGAATCCCACTGCAGACAATAAGAGACTGCTGCTGGTGGAATTCCACTTGAAAAAATGGTGAGCAGAAATTTTTGTAGTGTGCATGGGTCCGAAGGGGTAAAATATGAGGTAAATGGGTCTTAAACAGGCACTGTCAGATTCAAAATTGTTTTATATGTTGTACATCTTGGCAAAACATTAACCTTTCTGATATACTTCATAAGAAACTGAATCTCCTTTTTATATAAATTATGGCTTATAAAAAAAGACCACAAGGGGTTCCCATACCATTCAAAACATAATCCTGTCCAGCTGCAGCATCATCTTTGTCCCAGCTGAAGCACAGGGATAGACAAAGCCAAGGAAGTGAGGGCGGGGCTAGCACTCCTCTGTGCTCACTCCTGTCCTATCAGACTGCAGCATGAAAACAGAGAGGAGGGGGTAAAGGAGATGCACAGGATGACAAACAATGTGAGCAACAGAAAGAAGGTATTTGTGAGATAAATATAGGTGCTAGATGCAGAATAATTATATGTACACAATCAGGATTAGGTACTGACTAGCAAATATATATATATATATATATATATATATATATATATATATATATATATATGACAGGTACTGTTTCACATAAATCCAGTGCCATCACCTTCTGTCTGTGTGGATAATGAAGAGTGAATTCCAGCTGACAGCAGAAATCCCAACCTGTAATAATGTGATTTCTAGTCTCCACCATTGAGCAGGAAACCTAACAGACAATGTTCATAATTATACCGTATAGATGAAGCACAGCCTCTTGCAAACACACAAATTATACGAGAACGGTTGGAGGGGGAGCGCAGTGCTTATCCATGGTCTGCTGGAGGAGCGCACCATTCACACGCTCTGCTGAAACCCACCCACTGATTACCAATCCAAGGGACAAGTCTATTGTGTGGTAGAATGTGACGAGATTGTATTATTATGGCTGTATGTTACTACAGGCTTCAGCAGACATTGAGGATGATATGGAAATGGAACATAAGAGGATGTGGAGGAAATATCCATTGAGCATCATGTGGTGGCTTCTCACAGTATAAATGGTGGAAAGACATGTTTCCTGACTTGTTTTCAGCCCTTTTTTGCACTCTGCCACCGTATAGGTCCTGATCCATTGCTTTTTTGCTTTACCCTTGTGCCTGTTGTTTTTCTGTGTTTAGTCTTGTGTGATCTAGAACCTGTGTATCCTGATCTGTATGGTGTCCTGAATTCAGTTAGTGATGGCATGGGCCATATTCAAATTTGCGATTTTTCAAAAATATATGGATGAATATTCTTTCTATGTTCGCGAAATTCGTCTGTTCGCTATGTTCCTTCTCTTTTTTTTCCATGCAAAAATTTGCATGAAAATGACAGTGCACATGCGTGATTATATCTTTCACCTAAAAGAAGGGAGGGGTCAGTGTCCTATGACTGTAGGTGCCGATATTCACATATTTGCAAATATTTGCATATTCGCAAAAAAAATAATATTTGTCATTACAAATATGTATCACTATATGCAAAATATTCGTGAAATCGTGAGGTGACAATATTCGTGGTAAAAATTTGAATTTCAAATATTCACACTCAACATTATTACCTGTTCACTCACCTTTATTCTTGGTAGACCTGCCGCTATATCTTCCTGATAACCTTTTTGTCATAACTCTCATGTCTGCTGTATTTCTTTGGTCCTGAAGCTGTTAGTCAGTCCCATCCACCTCCAATAAATATAGAAATAAAGACAAAAAAGACAACCGGGAGGCAGCGCCTCGTGTATTACCTTTGGCTTCAAAGTTCAGCAGCACTTTTCCAATTTTTCACACAATTTTGAACCTCGCTTTTTTTCAGAGACCAGTTCAGGTTTGAAGTGGATTTGAAGGGTCTTCCCATTAGAAATACCCCACAAATGACCCCATTACCGCTAGGAGTTTGCGCTGCGGTGAAAAATTTGCCACAGCCCAAACTTGAAGCAGAAAACTTACCCGTGTGAATGTACCCTGTACGTCTACATGGGGGTGGGGGCAAACCTCCAGCTTATTCAAAATTACAACTCCCAGCATGTACTGACAGACCATGCATGCTGGGAGTTGTATTTTTGCAACAGCTGGAGACACACTGGTTGGAAAACCTTCAGTTAGGTTTCCTAACTCAGTATTTTCCAACCAGTGTGCCTTCAGCTGTTGCAAAGCTTCAACTCCCAGCATGTACTGATCGCCGAAAGGCCGCTGATCGTCGCCCGCTGCCGTCGCCGATGGGTAAGTGGATCTTCGGCGCCGGTCCCGGTCGGTTTCCCCGTCCTGCCCCGCCTATTGTGGGTGGGCAGGACAGGGAAACTGAAAGTAAACCCCTCCGCCCCCGATCTGCTATTGGTGGTCGCGTCTAGACCACCAATAGCAGAGATAGGAGGGGTGGCAGCCCTGCCACCTCACTCCTATTGCTACAGGGGGATCGTGGGTGTCTAGGACACCCGCGATCCCCCTTCTATTCCGGGTCACCATAGACCCGGAATCGGCGCAAATCGCAAGATTGTAGATGTTGTCCTTGGTGGGACTTGAACCTAGAACCTCAGCATTGTAGAGCAGCAGTGTTAACCACTCAGCCACCATGCTACCCAACATTGCGACCCAACATTGCGACCCAACATTGCGACCCAACATTGCGACCCAACATTGCGACCCAACATTGCGACCCAACATTGCGACCCAACATTGCGACCCCACATTGCGACCCCACATTGCGACCCAACATTGCAACCCAACATTGCAACCCAACATTGCAACCCCACATTGCAACCCCACATTGCAACCCAACATTGCAACCCCACATTGCAACCCCACATTGCAACCCAACATTGCAACACCTAAGCAAGAAAAATCTCCCAATATTTTGGGATTACATTTTTACGGGTGATTTTTACAGTGTAGGATCTCCATAGTAAATCTGACTAGTATGCCTCTACCCTAAGGGTAGGGTGACACATAACAGATCCCTTACATGTGACCCTACCCTTAAAGACTCATATACGCATTAAGGGTTTACTCTAGTGGAAAACAATATTTTTCATTTTTATATTTTATATTCATATTTCATATTTTTATAAACAATATTTATCAACTGGCTCCAGAAAGTTGAACAAATTTGTAAATGATTTCTATTAAAAAATATTAACTCTTCCAGTACTTATCAGCTGCTGTATGCTCCACAGGAAGTTGTGTAGCTCTTTAACCCCTTAATGACCAAGCCCATTTTCACCTTAAGGACCAGGCCAATTTTATTTTAGCGTTTTCGTTTTTTCCTCCTCGCCTTCTAAAATCCATAACTCTTTTGTATTTCCATCTACAGACCCATAGAAGGGCTTTATTTTTTGCGTGACCAATTGTACTTTGTAATGAAACCTCTAATTTTACCATAAAATGTACGGCGGACCCACAAAAAAAAATTTTTAGGGAGGAAATTTAAATGAAAGCCAAAATTTTGCACATTTTGGAGGGGTTCATTTTCACACTGTACAAATTGTTGGCCATTACGGGCTGCTAGCATCTGGAACCTGCCGTGTATGACGCGAGCACCGTTCCGATGCTCGCGGTCATACACAGGACGTAAATGTACGTCCTGATGCGGGAAGTCCCGCCAATCCAGGACATATATTTACGTCCGTGGTCGTGAAGGGGTTAAAAATCTGACCACAGTGCTCTCTGCTGACACCTCTGTCCGAGTGAAGAACTGTCGAGAGAAGGAGCTGGAAGGATTAAGATTTTTATATAGAAGTAATTTACAAATCCGTTTAACTTTTTGGTGCCTGTTGAAAAAAATAGTTTTCCAGCGGAGTACCCCTTTAATATCAAGATTTACCCCTTTTCTCATCCCTTATCTCTTCTACTGGCTTACCTTACCTGTTCACATGGCGGAGTATTTGCGGAATGAGCGCCCGGAAAACATTGGCAGACATTTCACATGTTCCGGCAGCACTAGGACAGCAATGCCTTTCTGAGTGGAATCTGCAGAAATCACAAGGCCCTAAATGTGCTGAATCCACCCAAAAAAAACTTGATTCGGCGACACTAAGACCGCTCGAAAATCCGCCGTCTCCTTAAACAGTAATGCATTTCCAGGTTCATTGTTTCTGCATTTGCCAAAATCTGGATTTCCGCAGCAGAAACATCGGCCGTGGTAATTCTGCTGTATTCACGGTGCAGCAGAATCCCATTGAAATCAACGAGACTTAAAAAATTCCACTGTGTGAACAAGGCCAAAGGGTTGTTCACTTCAGGGAGCTCTGGATGAACAAGTCCAGTCTCATAGAATCATGCAGTGATTCGCGCCTCTTTAGCCACAGTCAGGAGGATTTCTCTCTCCTGTTCTCTGTATATACAATCCCGGTGTAAATATTCATGCTGCCCGGCTCCCCTGCGGCCGCCTACGCTTCTCTGTCCCTGGTTTATATATTTGTGACATGACTTCATTAGATATTTACTTGAACAGTGAAGATAAGATGCATCATTTCTATTTAACAAGCAAAGATTTAATATTTTATCAAACATTTAATATTTATTCCGGGAGTAACGCGTAACCTCAGTAAATAATAAACCGAAACACGACTCGAGTTGCAGCTAAGAAAAAGACAATCTAAGTTTCTACAGTCTGAATCTGCGCTTAAAGGGGTTTTCCAGGAAAAAAAACATTATATATATAATCAACTGGCTCCAGAAAGATAAACAGATTTGTAAATCACTTCTATAAAAAAAATCTTAATCCTTTCATTACTTTTGAGCTGCTGAAGTTGAGATGTTCTTTTCTGTCTAAGTGCTCTCTGATGACACCTGTCTCGGGAACCGTCCAGAGTAGAAGCAAATCCCCATAGCAAACCTCTTCTACTCTGTGCAGTTCCCGAGACGAGCAGAGATGTCAGCAGAGAGCACTGTTGCCATACAGAAAAGAACAACTCAACTTCAGCAGCTGATATTTATTGGAAGGATTAAGATTTTTTTATAGAAGTAATTTACAAATCTGTTTAACTTTCTGGAGCCAGTTGATAAAAAAAAAAAAAAAAAAAGTTTTTGCCTGGAGTACTCTTTTAACCCCTTAAGGACTCAGCCCATTTTGGCCTTAAGGACTCAGACAATTTAATTTTTACGTTTTCATTTTTTCCTCCTCGCCTTCTAAAATTCATAACTCTTTTATATTTTCATCCACAGACTAGTATGAGGGCTTGTTTTTTGCGAGACCAGTTGTCCTTTGTAATGACATCACTCATTATATCATAAAATGTATGGCGCAACCAAAAAACACTATTTTTGTGGGGAAATTAAAAAGAAAAACGCAAGGGTCAATACAATTAAAATGACACCATTATTACATACTTTTATATTATTGTTGCGCTATAACTTTTTTATTTCTCCATATAAGCGGCGGTATGAGGGCTCATTTTTTGCGCCATGATCTGTACTTTTTTTGATACCACATTTGCATATAAAAAACTTTTAATACATTTTTTATAATTTTTTTGAATAAAATGTATTAAAAAAGTAGCAATTTTGGACTTTTTTTTTTACGTTCACGCCGTTCACCGTACGGGATCATTAACATTTCATTTTAATAGTTCGGACATTACCAAATATGTCTATTAAATAAATTTTTTACGCTTTTTGGGGGTAAAATAGGAAAAAAACGGACGTATTACTTTTTTTATTGGGGGAGGGGATTTTTCACTTTTTTTTAACTTTTACTTTTAAATTTTTTTACATTTTTTTTTACACTTGAATAGTCCCCATACGGGACTATTCATAGCAATACCATGATTGCTAATACTGATCTGTTCTATGTATAGGACATAGAACAGATCAGTATTATCGGTCATCTCCTGCTCTGGTCTGCTCGATCACAGACCAGAGCAGGAGACGCCGGGAGCCGCACGGAGGAAGGAGAGGGGACCTCCGTGCGGCGTTATGAATGATCGGATCCCCGCAGCAGCGCTGCGGGTGATCTGATCGTTCATTGAAATCGCGCACTGCCGCAGATGCCGGGATCTGTATTGATCCCGGCACCTGAGGGGTTAATGGCGGACGCCCACGAGATCGCGGGCGTCGGCCATTGCCTGGCTGCGATCAGCAGCTGGGATCAGCCGCGCATGACATGGGCATCGCTCCGATGCCCGCGGTTATGTACAGGACGTTAAGTACCACCGCACCAGGACGTACATTTACGTCCTGCGTCCTTAAGGGGTTAAGAAAAATAGAGCTAAGAAGTGTAAATCGGCGTCCATCTGCCATGGGCTGTCCTAAAATTACAACTGCCAGCATCTAAGGAAACTGAGAGTTGTAGTTGTACAATACAGAGGCAGAATACCACTGATTTATACTATTGTGTTTCATATGACAACTGTAAATGATTGCAATATTAATACAAAGGCCAATCGGCTCTTCAAGTGGGGGGGGGGGGTGTCTGAGCTGACCTTACCGAAACTACCGGCAGCAGCCAAGATCTGAGATAACACAGATCTCAGCCATTTTTCCGCAACCATAGCATCTGATGGTTTAGAGCAGTGGTCTCAAACTGTGACCCTCCAGATGTTGCAAAACTTCAACTCCCAGCATGTCCGGACAGTGCAGAGTCCCTGCTCCTGTACTGATTTGACCGAAAGAAATTGACAAAAACTAAAAAGTTTAGAGGAATCTGTCCAGAATTCATTTAAGTTGTTCTAAATAAATGTGCTCGTCTATACTTTTGACTACAGTTTTAATGCATTTTTGTTGGACTGTTGTATCCTATACACTATTCTATCCTTCTATTATGGCCGGTATGTAGGAGAAGAACCGGACAAAATGTTTATGCTAAACATGTCCATAATGTCTATCGCTAAACAGAAACCAAAAGAGCCGCACTGCGGCATATACATTTTGTCCGGTTCTTCTCCTACATACCGGCCATAGGTGGTGACCAACCATCGTATTTTATGCTGTGGATCCGTTCCGTGTGACCCTACCCTAAAACAGTAAAGTAAGAGGCTGGTTGGTCACCACTAGAGATGAGCGAACTTACAGTAAATTCGATTAGTCACGAACTTCTCGGCTCGGCAGTTGATGACTTTTCCTGCATAAATTAGTTCAGCTTTCAGGTGCTCCGATGGGCTGGAAAAGGTGGATACAGTCCTAGGAGACTCTTTCCTAGGAATGTGCGAGGCGTGCAGAGTACTTGCAGACATTGTAGCCACTCCCCCTGCTCCCCGAGCTAGGCCGAGAGCAGTGGCGATGTGTGCGAGTACACTGTGCATGCGCACGGCGACTCGAAGAACACTATGGGGGTCATATTCAAAACTCTTCACATCAAAAAGTTTGCGTTTTGCGCCAAAGTTCCCATCGGATATTCAAAGTGTTTTACATGAGAATTATCCAAGGTTTACACTAGTCACACCGGTTTTGCAAAAGTGGGCGTGGCTATGTAAATTTCATGTTTTACACAATATTTTCAAAGGTGTGAGATTCCAGTTTACATCAAAAATTTCACACCAGTATTTTACTAGTGTAGAAATCACAGAAATTGTTGTAGTTATTTTTTTTTCTTTAGTTTTTTGGGAAAAGGTGTTCAAATATTGAAAAATAAATAATTATTATTGGAAAATGTAATTAAAAAAAAATATATATAATAATTTAAACTCCCATTTAAGCCCTAGAAATGTTTTATTTATACAGTTATTGCTTATCTGGGCGCTAGTAACCATGGAATGTTACATGAGATGCTTCCCCCAGAATTTTCGGGGGATGTAAAAATTGGCGCCAAACTCCGCAATTTTGGCGCAAAAAAATTTCCAATATGGTGGGAACAAAAAACATTTGTAGCCAAATTCGGCAATATTTGGCACGAAAAAAAAAAAGTGGCACGAAAATGAGCTCACATATTTTCATATTTTCAAAGCCTTTTGAAGATGTGAGGAGAAAAAATAAAGTGTCATTAATATCTCTGGAATAGAAATGACAGCAGTTTTTGAATATCTCCCCCTATGTGTCTAATCTTAGCGGCAGATTACCGCTACAAGCAGGCACATCTGGAGGCACACTGTAGGGTCTGTCATCGGTGGATCCGCAGTGAGAAATATGTTGCGGATTGGTTTTGTGTGACTCTACCTTTTGCATGTGTTTGTTACATAGAATCAAGAAGTAGAAAAAGGATCGTCCAGCGCTTGACTCAGGGAACAGGTACTTTATTAGAATGCCATGGAGAACAAACAGGTACACGGAAACATGTGACGCGTTTCGGCTCGAGTTACTAAGCCTTAGTCATACCATGACTAAGTATGACTAAGGCTCAGTAACTCGAGCCGAAATGCATCACATGTTTCCGTGTACCTATTTGTTCTCCATGGCATAGAATCAAGAAGTAGAAAAAGGATCGTCCAGCGCTTGACTCAGGGAACAGGTACTTTATTAGAATGCCATGGAGAACAAATAGGTACACGGAAACATGTGACGCATTTCGGCTCAAGTTACTGAGCCTTAGTCATACTTAGTCATGGTATGACTAAGGCTCAGTAACTCGAGCCGAAACGCGTCACATGTTTCCGTGTACCTGTTTGTTCTCCATGGCATTCTAATAAAGTACCTGTTCCCTGAGTCAAGCGCTGGACGATCCTTTTTCTGCTTCCATTTGCTGGGGCGGAGTCCACGGTCTGTGCACTTATTGGGAGGGTGAACTGATACGAACTCTGCTTGATAGAATCATGAAGTATCAATAGTTTTCACCTTTTTCTTGCCCAGGATTCCTCACATTATAAGGGTATATGTGTCAGTAGGTGTTTCCCATACAGCTTAGGCCATGTTTTGCTTGTTTTCTCTTTTAAACCCCCCACATCCGATCCCAGTGGTGCTGCCCCCCTCACTCCAGTGTTGGGTAGTGGTAGCGGAGGACAATACCTGCCTATTACCATCCTGTGTCTCCATTCTCCATATACCACACAGCCCAATGTTTCTCGTTTTTAATCCCATTACAATCGTTACTATTCAGCTGGAGCGGCCACGTCTCTGCAAACCAATCTAATTTGCTTAAGGCTATACGCTTGTTAATCTAACATTCATGCAGTGGAAATTGATTTTTTTTGCAGATTTTCTCCGCTATGTATATATGATTTGAGAACAACAGAACGAATAGACAGTCAGGCTGACGAGAAGTTCTCCTCCGTGCCGTGCAGGTTGCATACAGAAACATTTAAAGGGGTACTCCGCCCCTAGACATCTTATCTCCTATCCAAAGGAAAGGGAAAAAGATGTCTGATTGCGGTGGTCCCACCGATGGGGATCCGTGCGATCTCCCTACTGCACCCAGTGTTCGTTTAAAGCACTGAGTAGTTTGCTCTGTGCCCCGGATGTCTGGGGTGCTGCAGCCAAGATCGCGGGGGTCCCCAATCGTGGAACACCCCGCGATCAGACATCTAATCCCTTGTCCTTTGGATAGGGAAAAAGATGTCTTGGGGGCAGAGTACTCCTTTAAAGTCACAGTCCACATCTATAGGGTGGGACGCTTGTGCCCCTATATGGGGAGCACTATATAATCGGAGGAGATCGGCATTGGAGTTTTTGGTCACTTTACAGCTAAAAGGCTCCAGTCAGTTTATGTTTATAAAGTTTACTTACTGTATAAGAAAAAAAGTTTTGGACCTTTCCAATAGAGAAGAACCTTGTTTAATGTCAGAATATAATACTATTATATAATACTGTGACACCAGTGAGATTGTTACAATTGGATCATGGTAGACAAAACTTCAGAATGATACAATTAACTGCACTGAAATATTGTAGCAAAATATCAGGACAGAGACGTCTACTCCTGAGGTCACAGAGGACGAAAACGAATGCAGTACAATGAAGTAAACCATTAAAAAAATAGTAACATGCTGAAAAACGATTTATCCTATTTATTTATTTGTTTATTTGTTCATTTATTTATTAATCTATCCTGTTTATTTATCTCAAATCTATCTATATCTATAAGAAGCAAAAAAAAAAGAAGCAAAAAAGATAGTTGCAGCACTCCAATATAAGCCTGAATAGGAGCCGAGGCACCTAATTTTACCCCAAAAACCCAGGGAAAAAAAAAAAAAAAAAAAAAAAAAAAAAAAAAAAAAGTCATTGACTCGACTATAAGCCTAGGGTGGGAAATACATCATCCCCCCATGTAATCATCCAGACCCCTGTCATCATTCAGAGCCCCATGTAATCATCCAGACCCCCCATTTAATCATCCAGACCCCCGTCATCACCCCCCCCCCCCCCTTCATCATCACCCCCTGTCAATCCCTTCATCAGTGGTCTTCAACCTGCGGACCTCCAGATGTTGCAAAACTACAACTCCCAGCATGCCCGGACAGCCAATCGCTGTCCGGGCATGCTGGGAGTTGTAGTTTTGCAACATCTGGAGGTCCGCAGGTTGAAGACCACTGATGAAGGGATTGACAGGCAGAGAGTTTACTCGAGTATAAGCCGAGGGGGGCGTTTTCAGCACGAAAAATTGTGCTGAAGAAACTCGGCTTATACTCGAGTATACACGGTAAGGTGGCTTTATTCCATACAAAAACAGAAGCAACTTTTCGGCAGCCGAAACGTTGCTTCTCTTTTTATATGGAATAAAGCCACCTTATATTTTTTTTCACTTACTTGGAGTACTGCGACTATCTTTTTTATTTGCTTCATCTGGATTTGGGTTCCGTGACCTGGACCAACTGGTTGCTTGCACTCGGCTATTTCTACAGTTTTTCTGTCTGGGTTGTGCTGCTCTTCTGTTATTTTTTTCTATCTAGAAATGAGCACATTTAAGAAAAAAATAAAATTGATTTGTACGATTCGACAAATTTTCTGAAAAAATTTGGTTCTGTCTGAATTTATTTGTGGCGAATTGCTATTAGGAACGGTTATTTCCGGGCTACAGAGAGCCTCAATAGGGGTGTAGAACACTTTGCCTTGCCGTAACACGCATAGGGAGTGTGCTGGGTTAGTGAAATAATACTGTTATTCAGAATGACATACAGATTCTTTTGGAAATGTCCTTCCATTCCAGAGTTACCTTCCATTCTTGACTCCTTAACTGACTTTTATGTATAGCAATTATTTATTTAAATTATATTAAATATTATTTCAAAATTTACAAGTCACTTTTCATAAATTATAAAACGTCTTTAAACAAAGTCTGCAAACCACAACGGTTCTCGAAAACTGAAGCCTGAATGAAACACGATGAAATGTTTTGGACACTTTCACATTATAAACACAAACCTTATCAGCACTTTAATTAAATCATTTAATTATCATAATTAATGGCTATGGACACCTATGATGTTTTTGTAAGAATTTCTTCACATTAGCGTCACATCTACAGCACTCTTCATATCCAAGCTATCCTACGCATCTCCCACATTCACACTCCAATCCAGACAGCTGGTAGCTTTTTATTTATGTAAATAAATGTTTATTTATATATCTGCATAAACCAAGGAGCCTCCAGGAAAGCGGCGGATGTCAAAAGGCGCTGGACATACTCGTAGGGTAAAGAACACTTTAATTACCCATCATGCAACGCGTTTCACAGATTAACTGCTTCATCAGGCATACCCAGGTGAGTACAAACATGCTATATATAGGGCTGGGTGGTTAACCCTCCATAGGAACCCACAGGGGATTAACCCCTGGGGCTCCACTGAAGGGGAACCACCCAATAGACAAGATTTACACATATATAAACGCGTACAGAAAATACAAAAAATTAATAAATCATGCATGTAAAATGTTATATAAAAAAAAATATATATGTATATATATATATATATATATATATATATATATATATATATATATCCAAAGAATAAGTTGGCCAGCACTATGAATTCCAAATTATTGTAAAAACCTGGCTTGCAGGTGCAGGCTGCTGGGCTAAATATACAGCAACAGGAGAATACAGCAGCACACTGCTAGCACAAAGATATAGATGAAACATGAGTATATAGATAAAACATGGGTATATAGATAGAACATGAAAAGCTATACAGCTGTAATGCAATAAATGAAGATATGAAACTATGAAATTATGAGGTACTTAGCTTGCAAATTTGGCGCCAGCGTGGACCGTCCCACCACGGTCAGCAGTGTGCTGCTGTATTCTCCTGTTGCTGTATATTTAGCCCAGCAGCCTGCACCTGCAAGCAAGGTTTTTACAATACTTTGGAATTCATAGTGCTGGCCAACTTATTCTTTGGTTTTATATATATATGTATATATATATATATATATATATATATATATATATATATATATATATACAGAGAGAGAGAGAGAGAGAGAGAGAGAGAGAGAGAGTATACAAAAAAGAAGATTGCAGCAGCACACATTGGTCAAAAAATTGAGGCTCTTAGCGCACTTTTTTGATCAAAAACATGTCCCCCATCCACCACGGGGAGGTGGCCTCATTTAGGATGGGATCCTAACACACATTCTGAGCCTAACACTCAGATACCAACTCATATATATATATATATATATATATATATATATATATATATATATATATAATATTTTATGTGCATGATTTATAAATTTTTTTGTATTTTCTGTACGCGTTTATATATGTGTAAATCTTGTCTATTGGGTGGTTCCCCTTCAGTGGAGCCCAGGGGGTTAATCCCCTGTGGGTTCCTATGGAGGGTTAACCACCCAGCCCTATATATAGCATGTTTGTACACACTTGGGTATGCCTGATGAAGCAGTTAATCTGTGAAACGCGTTGCACTATGGGTGATTAAAGTGTTTTTTACCCCACGAGTATGTCCAGCGCCTTTTGACATCCGCCGTTTTCCTGGAGGCTCCTTGGTTTATGCAGATTTTCCCCAGGCGGATCGGCTGCCGGCATACACTATCACACGCTACGATCCATTGTTACACTTGGCGAGTGTAACTGCCTGGGTGAGCATTGTCCATACCTTTGTTCCCCCATTTATCATCAAGTGGTAATGCGCTACGGAGTGCCCTCTCTGTTTTTTGCTATATATATATATATATATATATATATATATATATATATATATAGCCTATTAGAAATGAATGTTAAATTAGGATTATTTATGAAAGTCACTTTTCATAAATTATAAAACATCTTTAAACAAAGTCTGCAAACTACAAGGCTCTTATAACAGCGATCAGATAAGTGCTAAACATTGTTACATGATGTGCATTACAGACAGAGCTGTAGCTAGCTCTTTTTGCTCCTGAAGCGAGAACAGAAAATTGTACACCCCCCCCAAAAAAAAAAAAAAATAAAATAAAATAATAATAATAATAATAATAATAATAATAATAATAATAATATTGGGAAACACATACCGAATAATCAGTCATTCTCTTTTTTTTTTTTTTTTTTTTTTTTTTTCTTCCCCATCTAGCACAGGACATCATGATAATCTGTTCCAGCCAAAACTCTTGGATAGAAACTACAACACAAATATTAGGCTCTGCACTTTTCCAGCACTATCCTCCCCTTTTCCCTACAAATGACTCAAGCCTCCTCCAAACACAATGCCACCAGCCTTCCCACAATGCACAAGGGGGAGATGTAGCAGAAGCTGTGCAGAGGAAAAAGTTGCCCAGTTGCCCATAGCAACCAATCAGCTTTCTTCTTTCATTTTTAACAAGGCCTTTGCAAAATGAAATAAGAAATCTGATTGGTTGCTATGGGCAACTGGGCAACTTTACCTTTGCACAGGTTTTGATAAATCTCCCCCAATGTTTCCAGCCACACTCAAATGCCTCCAGCCCCCCCCCCCCACAAGCACACACAATGCCTCCAGCCTTCCACACACACAATGCCTTCTGTCTCACCCACACACAATGCCTCCAGCCTTACCCCACACAGTGACAAAGGGGTGTACATGGGTGACAGAGGGGCATACAGAAGTGACAGAGGGGTTTAGAGGGGTGACAGAAGGGTGTAGAGGGGTGACAGAGGGGTGTCCAGGGGATAAAGAGAGGTGTAGAGGGGTGACAAAGAGGTGTAGAGGAGTGAAAGAAGGGTTTGGGTGTACTACCTAAAGCTGAGTAGGCCTCTGTCAGCGCTGCCCCTGCTCCTTCCCTCCATCCACATCATTCTGCTGAGGGACCAGGGAGAATCCAGGGTTCAGAGCTGCTCCACAGGCCTGGGCAGAAAGATCAAAAAATGTTAGCGCCATATTTCCCACCAGAATATCCTGGTCCCCTGGTTAGGAATCAATTCCTCAGTGTAACGTGTGCTGGACCCCCCTTGCGCCCCCTTCCAACAGTGCACCCGAGGCATTCGCCGCACTTGCCTCATCGGAGCTATGGCCCTGATTATAGAACATGCAAGTGCAAAAAATACAAACTTAAAAAAACTCTAAAATCGGTGATAAAATTGCTATAAAAAAGAGGTATTCAGAAGTAGTAAGATCCAGCTCTCCTTAGTAGCCCGCAGCGTCTCGGACCGGGGCAGACCAAGTCCAGAAATAATAAAAGAAAGGATGGTCCAGCGCTGCTAAGTCGGTAAATTATGAGGAATTTATTTAGCAAAAAAACTGTACAGGTACAAATAACTGACGCATTTTGGCTGCTAGTACACAGCCTTAGTCATGACTAAGACTGTGTACTAGCAGCCGAAATTCGTCACTTATTTGTACTTGTTCATTTTTTTGCTAAATAAATTCCTCATAATTTACCAACTTAGCAGCGCTGGACCATCCTTTCTTTAAAAAAAAGAGATAGTATTATATGTGACAAGGTCATCAAGGGTCGATTTAAAAGGGGGGGCAGTATAAGTTGTAGAAATTTCTGCAACAGTCTGTTCCATAAACCTGGGTGAGGGGAACTCTGAGATTATTGTTGTGCCACCAGTTGGTTTAATTATTATTATTATTTTTTTTTTTCAGATTTATAATTTTCTTCTACTTAAAAATGTTAACACTTCCACTACTGGGAGCTGTAATAATCTCGGCTGCTGGCACGAGACTTGCCCTCCAATGAGTCCTCAAAAAAGGATTTTAAAAAACTATAATTAATTAAAATTAAATAAAAATTAAATTTAAAAAATCTCATTAATCTCTTCAATTGTGACGCCATATGGTCTCCCGACCCTGCTGCCACATCCAGATGCTCTGTGGCAGTGATTCTAATAGTGACGCCTGTAATCTGCATGTGACTTGTAAATTGTTAAATAATATTTAATACAATTTAAACAAATAATTGCTATACAACCCACTGACTGTGTACTGGGGGTATCAGATATCACTTGGGATGAAGTGGATGACCAAGTTAACCAATTAATGATGGCAGATGGGTTGCTGGTCGAGTCACGACCGCTAGCTGATACTAGGAGCTCAAGCCTCTCACTGCAACTCCTTCTGCCACTCGCCC